>NC_056731.1:1185534464-1185726964 GCF_019279795.1 Protopterus annectens | reverse complement strand
CATATGCCACAACAGACTCCTTGTGGGATTCACACTCACCCTCCCACTCATCTGAAATCAAATCTAGAGGTCCCCCTACCCTGTGGCCATACAACAACTCAAAGGGTAAAAAATCTGTGGATTCTTGGGGCACCTCTCTGTAAGCAAACAACAGATGGGGCCTACATTTGTCCCACTCCCTCTTAAACTGGACTGCAAATGCCCATAGCATCATCTTGAGTGTAGAGTTTAACCTCTCAACAAGACCATTAGTCTGGGGATAGTAGGGGTTGGTCTTTAGGTGCTTCACCCCACAGTGCTTCCACAGACAAGCCAGCAGGTCTGACATGAAATTGGCATCTCTGTCAGTCAGTATTTATTTTGGAAAAATCTACCCTGCTGAAAATCTCTAACAAAGCATTTGCCACCTTTTCTGCCTCAATGGAGGACAGACCCACTGCATCATGGTATCTGGTAGCATAATCTACTACCACTAGGGTATACTTTTTCCCTGTGGAACTTGGGGTACTCAGAGACCCCACAATATCCATAGCTACCCTCTAAAATGTCTCCTCAATCACAGGTAAAGGTATCAAAGGAGCTTTCACATTGTCTCCTGCCTTGTCTACCTTTTGGCATTGCTCACAAGTCCTGCAGTACCCTGTTACATCTCTGGAAATCCCAGGCCAATAAAAGTGCTGCATAATATGTCTCTTTGTATGTTTTATGCCCATATGACCTGCAAAGGGAATATCATGGGCTATGACTATAAGTGCCAGATTGTAGGCTCTGGGCACTACCAACTGCTGTATTCTCTCACCCACTAGCCCTCCCTCAGGAGTCCACTCTCTGTACAGTAACCCTTTGTCCCAGTATACAGATTCCCCTTTCCCTTGAGAATCATTTGAAATGGAGTCCATCCTAAATCTCCGACTGGAGTAGACCATCCAAGCAAGTAGTGCTCCTCTTAAATCATTGCAATCTTCATAATGGTTAGGTCAGAGGCTGTGTCTCTCTTAACCATGGCCTCTTCCCATTCACTAAAATAGGATATAACCTCTTGTGGTAGTTTGGTACCCTTGTTGTTTTGAGATGACTTACTGCCGGCATTTTGTCACTCCCACTTACTGGCTTTCCCACGTTTTGTTCCCCATCTTGCCTCTGTGGACATCTATAAGACACATGGACCCACTGGTTGCATTTGAAACATTTAACCCTTGGTCCTGGACATGTACCTGGATTAGTGGCTTCCCCTGCTAGTGGCAGACTCTGTTGAGGCAGTCTGGGCTGCCCACCATGGGTTCCCATAAACCCATGAGCAGCACTGGGTGTCCCTTTCCTGTGCAGTGATGCCCTGCTTGCTAGGTATAGGTCTCCCTTCTTCCCCAACTCATCTGCAGTAGTGCATTGTCTATCAGTTTACCAGATTCTCGTGTTCTCAGGCAAAGTGCTAAGGGTTTGTTCCCTCATCAAAATGCCTGCCAGCCCTTCAAAAGTGATGACCTGACATCCACTCACCCGCCTTATGAAAATAAGTGCTTAGTTCAGCAACATATTCACACACACTTTCATCTGCCTTGCGTCTATGCTCAAGAAACTTTTTCATATATGCTTCAGGTGTTAACTTAAAATATTCTAGCAAACAGTTCTTTACAAAATTATAATTTAAACAGTCAGTATCAGACAATTTGGAGATAAGAGTTACAGATTTACCGTGGAGTAAGGGGGTCAGAAACCATACCCAGAGCCCTTGGTCAACATTATACTGCTACGTACCCTCTCAAACATGTGAATGAAACTATACAAATTATCCCCCTCTTTAAATGGTGGAAGAAATGTACTGATGTTTGTTGCTTCTGGGGTTCAGTTACTCCCTTCCCCATTACCTCCATGACTCTGGTGAAGAGTCAGCATCTCCTTTTCATGTTGCCTCTGCCTCTCATTCTCCTAAGCCTGCAGACATAGTAATTTCTCATTTTCCTCAGCCTTTATACATTGCAGTTTCTCATTTTCCTCAGTCTCTAGACATCTCAGTCTTTCTGCTTTTTCTATTTCCAAATGCTTGGCCTCCAACTCAAGTCTCTTTAATTCCAGATGGATTTTTAAGTCCTCTGTGGAAAGGTTGAGCTGTCCACTTTCTGAGAGTTGTACATCTCCACGGCCAGTCTGAATGTCCTCCAGGTTACTATTCTGTGATGCAGCTGTGACTAAAGCTGCAATCATGTCTGCTTTAGTCAGGTTGGCATGCACTAGTCTTATAGCCTGGCACATTTCTGCCAACTGGCTCCTTGTCAGCTTGCCATACTCTTCTGCTGACATGCTTGCCTGCTCTCCCTGACTAACTAAGCTAACAAAAAATAAATAAATAAATAAAACAATTGCGATATGAACTCTAAATGTTCACTGCATGGCTCATTGAGAGTACAAATACCTTCAGTGACCACTGTACACAAGCTACAGGAATTCAATATCCACACCATTACAAGCCACTTAATATGTGATGTGGTTAACTCATCACTGTCGACCAATTTATATGTGATGTGGATATCCCACCACTGCCACCAATTAATATGTGATTCCCCTTCACTGGCCCAGGAATCAAGGAGCCTCAATCCTCACCACTGGCAACAGTGAGGGATGTAAACAATAAGAAGATGACAAGTACACACACAGTGAAGTACAATTTACCTTAAGAGCACACAGAGATCACAGTCTGGGGCTGGTTTCTCCCTCTTTCTCCAGATCCCCAATAAGACTCTCCACTGGTACAGCTATAGGGTTAAGATCTCAGCCAAGTGGCCAATCTAAGACCTCCAGCACCCTCTCTGTCCAACCAGTGCTTCATGTCCCGGCCCAAGTAGCTGACACACACATACACTTTAAGATTTGATTGATACACACACACACACACATACATTTTGGAATGCATGGCACAAGTTTATTAGCTATGCCCCCTTCTTCCCAGACTATAAGGTATTATTACCAGCTGCCACAAGCCACCCTTACTTATCAGCTACTATAAGGACCTTACCAAAGACTGTCCAATCCTATTGTGCAATGTTACTAATAATCCAAATGGTAAGTCTGACCAAGACTTGCAAGGTTATTGGAGTGGCCTGTACAGTGTCACCAAATACATATGCAAGTACTCCAAGAGCTTAAATATCTCTAAACAAACCAACCACAATTAAAATGTTGAAATATATTTAATAATAAATAATAAAACAACAAGACAATACTCAAACAAGACAGTAAATGGAGAGTTCAGAATCACAGGAAATATTTTAAAACAACATTGCAGGACAGTCTCAAATAATACAGAAAACATCTAAACTAATCTTTACTATATTCCTATCTATCTCTAAAAGAAATAATATTCCTAAATCTTACTTGCAGAGCACCACACAGGCATAAGTGCTGAATGGATGTTTCTAGGTCCAAGACAAGATACAAAAGGCACAGACTTTCTCTCTGAGAGAGTTCTTAAATTAATATTCAACATTACTGCTGGGTTAGCTCGGATGCCATCATTCTTTGTCACCTGAATTCAGTCCCCAGGCTAAACAGATACTTAGAATTTAAGGGTTTATATTAAATGTTTGAAAAGGTGTTCCATCAAACGCCTCTTCATTGACATGTAATCATCAACCTCACTAAATCATGAATATTCAAAACAGTAATTTCTTTCCCTGGAAAAGAAATCGCTTGCCATCAAAACACAAACACAGCACTTCAAACATAACAAAGTGGGGTGTTTCACCCCCCCCAATGTGGGGGGCTGTGCACCCCACATCCATCTAACTAAATATACCAACTCCGAGATCACATTACACACAAACAACCAGGCAGAGACAGAAAGGGAAAGAGAGAAAGATGGTCTCAGGCATCATATACACAAACTCAGATACACACACAGACATACCTCTCAACCTGCAGATGCTGAAAATAGAAACAAAGCTCTTGAACACTAGACCATACAGTCAAAAATGCAGTCACACAAACACACACGCACAAATTTGCAAGTATATAACTGAAAATGAAAAAAAGATCAGGGCTTGGAAAGATCATTAAAAAACATGTTTTTATATCAGAGACAGTACATTGTAGCAATAACCAACTGCATGAATGTCCTACTTCACCTTTCTGCAAACACATGTCTCACATGCACACACTATTGACAATTACATTTTTTTTCTCAGTGATGGCTTTATGGTTATCATTTTTATTATCAGTGTCACTGGCTCAACAGGTAGCCCATTTACCTTTAGTGCTGGAAGATCAGAAGGACCTGGGGTTGTATTCCCACACCAAGTACATGGATAACATTTTAATATTGATGGAGTGCAGCATAAGGGGGAGGAATGCAGCACTCCTTCATGTGCCACTGTTCAAAAGAGACATTAAACCATTGTCCTATCTGCCTGAGATGGTGGTATCTGAGATGGATGTATAGGATTCCATGGCAATTACTCCCCCCCCCCCCAAAAAAAAAAGTGTAGAGGAAGTTGCCCCTTGCCAAATTTCCCCTGGTTAGTATGAATACTTCAGGTCTTTCATGAAAAGAGGATGCTGGCCTAGCAGAACTAACCTGGTCAGCAGAGTAAATAAACAAAATAAACATTTTTATTGCATTACAACTAAAATCCAAAACATGTACACCAGTCTTCTCCGATTTTCCACATTAGCATACTTCCAAAGAGGGTAATCCTGTTCTGCTTTTTATAATTGACTTGTTATTCAGTGCTCATGTGTATTTGGAACAACAATATACAGTGGATGTAAAAAGTTTACACACCCTTGTTAAAATGCCTGGTTTTTGTGATATAAAAAATGAGACCACAATAAATTATTTCAAAACTTTTCCTACCTTTAATGTGACCTATCACCTGTAGAATTCAATTGAAAAGCAAACAAATGTGTTAGGGGGAAAAAAAATGTACAATATGCTGATTGCATAACTGTGCATACCCTTAAACTAATACTTTGTTGTGTGTGCACACCCTTAAACTAATACTTTGTTGAAGCACCTTTTGATTTAATTACAACATTCAGTCTTCTTGGGTAGGAGTCAGTCAGCATGGCACATCTTCACTTGGCAATATTTGCTCACTCTTCCTTGCAAAAGCCCTCCAAATCTGTCAGATTGCAAAGTCATCTCTTGTGCATAGCCCTCTTCAGGTCACCCCATAAATTTTCTATTGGATTTAGGTCTGGGATCTGGCTGGGCCATTCCAAAGCTTTAATTTTCTTCTGGTGAAGTAATTCTTTTGTTGATTTGGATGTATGCTTGGGGTCTTTGTCATGTTGAAAGGTGAAATTCCTCTTCATTTTCAGCTTTCTAGCAGACACCTGAAGGTTTTGGGCCAAAAGTGACTGGTATTTGGAACTGCTCATAATTCCCTTCACCTTGATTAAAGCCCCAGTTCCAGCTGAAGAAAAGCAACCCTAAAGCATGATACTGCCACCACCATGCTTCACCATGGGGATGTTGTTCTTTTGGTGATGCGAAGTGTTGTTTTTGTGCCAAATGTACCTTTTGGAATTGTGGCCAAAAAGTTCAACCTTGGTCTCATCAGACCATAACACATTTTCACACATGCTTTTGCGAGACCTGATGTACTGTTTTGCAAATTTTAGCCAGGCCTGGAAGTTTTTTCTGTGTAAGAAAAGGCTTTCGTCTTGCAACCCTACCCCATAGTCCAGACATATGGAGAATATGGGAGATTGTTTTCACATATAGTATACAACCAGTACTTGCCAGAAATTCCTGCAGCTCCTTCAGTGTTACTGTAGGTCTCTTGGCAGCCTCCCTGACCAGTTTTTGTCTTGTTTTTTCATCAATTGTGGAGGGACGTCCAGTTCTTTGCAACATCACTGTTGCCCCACATTTTCTTCACTTTTTGATGACTGCTTTCACTGTGTTACATGGTATATCCAATGCTGTGGAAATTTTTTTTTACCCTTCTCCTGACTGATATCTTTCAACAACGAGATCCCTTAATGCTTTGTAAGCTCTCTGCGAACCATGGCTTTTGCTGTAGCAGGCAACTGAGTAAATGTCAGGAAACTCTTACTAGGACAGCTGAACCTTATTTGGGGTTAATCAGAGTCTCTTCAATTGATGGCAGGTGTGTACCCACGAAGATTGAATGCTGCAATTAAATCAAAAGGGACTTCAACAAAGTATTAGTTTAAGGGTGTACACATACAACAAAGTATTAGTTTAATGGTGTGCACACTTTTGCAACCAGCGTATTGTATGTTTTTTATTCTTTATATTTTTTCTCCTAATAGATTTGTTTCTTTTTCAATTGAATTGTACAAGTTATAGGTCACATTAAAGGTAGGAAAAGATTTGAAATGATTTATTGTGGTCTCATTTTTTATATCACAAAAACTTGGCATTTTAACAGGGGTGTGTAAACGTTTTATATCCACTCTACATAAACATCTTCACTTTAATAAATGCAGCTTGATTTTTTATTTACCATGATGAACAAGTATATAGAACTGTATGTGATACTCCACATGATGTACCTCAATAGTTTGGGTATTAGGATAATATGTGAAGCATACCTGTCAACTGTCCAGATTTTCACAGAATGGCCAGATTTTTTTCCTCACATTTTTGGTCTGTTCCTCTTAAAATTTGTGGTTTTCTGAATATTTATGACAAATCAGTGAGGGTGGAATTTGCTAAATAATGACAGGCATTTGAGTTTCAGACTTCACATCTTTCAAAAAATGCCTAACACAAGACCTTTTATTCCAGCAACTTTCTAAGTTTATGACAGCAATATTTAAAATGTGTCCCTATTTTTGAGGCTTTGTCCAGCCATTATTTTTGGCTTTATCCACTTTTTTTGTGCTAAGAGTTTGAGAGGTATGATGGAAAGATGAAAGAAAATGGAACTTTAACAAAAAAATCACAACATACCTCTTACTGAATAAAAAAAGTGTAATTTGGGGCTAGACTGATACCCCACAGCGAGTTCAGTGCTTTTTGTTAGTGTTTGGGAGTGCCTGGATAATATGCTACTGGGTCTCTTTTCTTGGTATAGATTTGTGATACAAGTGGATGCTTGTGTGGCAAGCTACACTGATGTGGTTCAGAGGCTTGCTGTGGTGTAGCACTACAGCTTGTCACACTGCAGCAGTGCTACTAGAAGATAGTCATGTAAGCCTTTGTTTACAAGATATGTCAGGGTTGTGCCAGCCCTGGCATAAAGAGATAAAGCTCTGACCCTGATCAAGGCAGCTTGTGCTCTATTAGTGACGTGAGCACACGATGGAGATAGCATCAGTGGATGAGAATGCCTCTCTTCAGAGGACTGATGTAGACTTTTGGGGCAGTCATAAGGGATGCATCTGGCTCACCAAATACATGAACATAGTAGCCTTCCTCAGCAGGTGGTCAGAAACATGCACATACATGAAGAAGCATAGTGCTCCCCTTGATTATGTGAGTCACACACACCTCCACCCAAGGAGATGGGCTATCATTTAAAAAAAAAACTTAATTACCGGGATATTGATGTGGGCTCAATCAAACAAATACGGCCTGGATGGCATACCCTATGCAGTTGGGGAAGACTTGATTGTCAGTAGATATAGGATCAAAAAGCATACAGAAAAAAAGATATATCAGGGCTATCATATCTCTCATCCTCTCGGCACATAAAATCTGGACAAAGACAAAACAGTGAGGGAACACAGACCCAAAAATAGGGACACATTTTAAATATTGCTCTTATAAAATGAGAAAGTTGTTCGAATAAAAGGTTTTGCATTACTGTGCATTTTTTTGAAGGCTATGACGTTTGAAACTCAAATAAATGCCATTGTTTAGTGAATTCAATCCTCACTGATTTGCCAGAAAGCCACAAATTTTATGAGGAACAGACCAAAAATATGAGGCAAAAATCTAGGTATTCTGTGAAAATCTGACCATTTGAGAAGTATGTACTCCATTAAAAAACACTCACTGACTAGCCATCTGGATACAACTCAGCTGGGATAAAGTCTGCCATAACTATATGCACTTTTTTACCCAGGGCAGATTCATATTTGGATTACAATGTTAATTTTTCTTTTGCTGTTTTATGAAATGATAAGCTTCCTTGTGCATATCTTCTGAGGGTGGAGTGGGACAGTAGCAATATGACAGGGGTGTGTGACTTAGACAATAGTGCATAGGGATAGGTGGAGATTAACATGGTAATGGGGATATGAAGATGGGGGGGGGCAAATGTGATAATCCTGGTTACGCCACTGATAGTTGACACGTTACTTGGTCACTGGTGATGTATATGCCATCCACTATCTACCTATGTATGTATGTATCTATCTATCTATCTATCTATCTATCTGTCTGTCTGTCTGTCTGTCTGTGTGTGTGTGTGTCACACACACACACACACACACACACACACACACACACACACGACGGCTGGACTAAAACTTCAAACCCAACCAGACCAACCAAAGCAATAACAGGAATGGTATTTCTGATTATAGCCCTCTAATAAAAAAACAATAATTTTCCCAGAAAGGCAAATTACAGTAAGTTATCAAAGAGCAATCCACAGAGAATTCCCAGAGAAGAAACTGTAATCATTTTGAAAAGTAATTTAACAGAGATAAAATACAAAGTACAGAAGTGCCCTCAAAATGTCAACTAGATTAGTAAATCCAGAAAAAAAACACTGAGAAGCAGAAATTCAACTCAAATGTATTATTAAACCTATATTTAAAAAAATAAAACAGAACAGAAATCAGAACTGTGACACAAATTAAACAAGTTACAGCTATTAAAAACACTAAAAACATAATCCAAGTACAACTCCTGACCAAAAATAGTAAAAGACACCCTGAAAAGTAAAAATAACATAGCAATGAAAGTGAAAGTATACACCTCCAGAAGCAATTCCGAAATAGTCAGGAAGAGAATACAGTGTGCACAAACAGAAAACCAGCCGTCCTAACAGCAACAGAAAGCGGAAAGTTAAACACAATAATCATATCCATTTAAATTTAAAGTACACAAAAGTAAAATATTGTACAAATGCAAATAGACTATAAAATAGTAATAAAGCACTCATGTCATAGAAAGCAAATTATATACAGGCAATGAGCATATCTACACCAGACAAACTTAAGATGAATAATAGTAGGGTGCATTTTTGATTACATATGCTGTTACTTTCAGTTCTTAGAATTACCACAAAAACGATTGTTCTTGTGAACATATTTAAGCCGGTGCACTCAGGAAAACTATACGTTGTCTGTAAAGCATTATATTGCTGATATATAAGCCACCTCATGAGGGTTTAGATGTCAGGGTTGACAGCAATGGCTTGTAGCTCTAAATCACAGCAAATTTAAATGAGAGAAACAATCTTTTAAGATGAACTCATCAAGCATTTTTATTATTATTTTTTCCCTAATTTCTTCAGTATAAATAATTTTCTCACATTTAAAACAAGAAGGAAACAATACATAATATAAAGTAAACAAAATAAATAAAATGCAAAGAGAAATATTTAAAACCATCTTTTTTTCAGATATAACCAGAAAGGATAGAAATAAACATGAGGTATGAGCTACTAATACACCCAATAGTTTGCAGTCTGATTTCCTCAGCTTCCCTTTGCCTACTGTCTGACTCTTAGCAAGTCATTAAACCACAGAGTGCTCAAGAGTCGCCCTGAAAAGACACTTGTGTCTAATGGGTTTACTTGGTTAATACAAGAATGAAATAACAGTAAAGCAATACATGCATGACTTATTTCACATGATTGTTATTTTTTTAAATAAAATATACAGACTTTGAAGCGGTCTGCTGCATAGAGAGATAAAACCCTTACTGTGTCCCAGATGACTTGTGTGAGTACAGGAGGGGCCACAGTTGGGGAATGGGAGTGAGCTGCAGATATTAGCTCATTTATCCCGGGGGGGGGTGGATTAAAGGTTTGCTGCAGTTTGCATCAATGGGCTTGGCTGGCTCCATGATGCATGATTGATGAGCCACTCACTCGGTAGGTTTTGCATGTGTTGAAGCACACATGTACCTCCTGAAGGCAGCTATCATGGAGCTGCCAAGGCTGCCATGAGAGAATGGTAGTTAAGGCACACTCCCCAGCATTCAGTATGATTCTACACTAGTGTCCTAGATTTCCTCACCTGCCCTGGACTATGGGAGAAAAATGTGTGTCCAGAAGACATAGTGAACTAGGAGGGGTTGGAGGGTAGCCAATGGTCAGCTGCAGGGAGGAAAACTAAATTTTCATTATTCCCAGTGTTTGACATGACTCACAACCAGCTGTTATACACTTAATAAAATTATACTTTAAAAAATGATATATTCACTTGCACAACACATTACCACAATATAAGAAGGGACTACTTGTTAATCAAAACAAGGAAAAATATGAAAAAAGATACAGATATCCACACACACACAGACACACACACACACACACACACACACACACACACACACACACACACACAGCAGTTACCAAAGAGGAGTAAGGCTATATTCTGTTAGCAAACTATTGTTTGTTATACAGGGTTTGATTTTGCCTACTGTATGTCCTTGAACAAGTCACTTAATCAGACAGCGCTTTGGGACAATTGGGAGTTTGGGCTAGGTTCAGTAGTAGTTCCATGGACTGCATGACTAGTATGAATGATATCAACAAGCCCAAAACCAGAGGCATTTTGATTTCTGAAGTGCAATAATGCCCCTCTGATGGGCATTACAGGGAAGTAACAGATCTTTGCGGTGTGGACAGACCCTTTGCTGCTTCTAGGTATTACATTATTTCCTACAATTCCCATTATGTTGGACATCATTACTTTCATAAACGATGAATTTCTTCTTAGCTCACAGTAACTGCTAGCCAATAAGTTGTTGTTGTTGTTGTTGTTGTGTCTTTCAGCTTTTCCCGGTTAGGGGTCACCACAGCGGAACTCCGGTCCGCTAATGATTGTTAGTTGATTTTTACGTGCCGAGTTACCAGCCCTGACGCACAACCTTCAACGAAGGTACGCCCATTCATGCATGTCACCACGCAGAAGACGCTCTAGCTGAGAATCGAACCGGACAGCGTCTTACTGTGCGGCGACAATGCTACCGTAGCACCACCACCGCAGAAAAGTATACATAAATAAAATATTCATTTATACACATACACACACAGACACATGTACAGTTTGTATGTATGTGTGCATGTGTGTGTTTTATTTGTGTTGTGTGAACTGTATGCTGACAGTGAAGAATGAGTAACATTCTGAATCAGTTTGAATTAGGCATCTCTGTATCTATAATACAATGAAGACATAAGTGAATTTTCAGTTAGTTCCCTTACAAAAGGCTGAATATGCTATGTGGTTACCCAGGAGTTAGACTGGCTGGAGATTACAGTGTATCCAGTGGTTTGAACTTCCTAGCTGTTGAATTTAATTGGCTAGAGTACAAAATGAGCTTAAATAAAACCTTGTGACAATATGTCATTCGTATGGTGGGGGATGATAGATGCAGGGTTAAACTACTCAAGGTTAAAGCTGCGAAGGACTTTGATACTGGTTTGAGGGCTAAAGATGTGAAACATTCAAGGAAAGAGCAGCACTCACCAATCCTAACAATAATAGTAGAGCATGCCACATTGAGATAAAGTGGTTTAATGCATTCAAGCAAAATACTTGGGTTTCAACTGCTACAATACAAGGCCATTCACTGATTGACACTGACAGATTGTTTGCAGAATATTTGAAACTCTTTGTTTAGGTAACGTTTTCCTTCATACTTAAACTTTACTGGGGGTCATAACTGAAAAGGGTCCCAGGTTTCAATTGGTCCTCCACATATGTTAAGAAATAGGTGCATATGTAAATACAATGTGACAGCAAGGAGACCATGAACCTTAAAAGGGCACAGTGTTATCAAAGTAAGTAAATTTCTGGCGGAGGGGGGAGGCTGTTTGAGATGAATGATAAATACTCCCTCTTGCTCTCCAAGGTATAATGGAAATAAAAAAGTCAGCTAGATAAAACTATAGTCAAACAAGAGTAAGAATATTTGAGCTATGCCTCATTAATAACAAAATTATTTCATTTCTCTCTCTTCCCTCTTTCTCTGTTTTTCTCTTTCTGTCTCTTTGTCTTCCTCTGTCTCTTTCTGTTTGTTTTAACCCTGATTTGCAGTTCAAATTCAAACAGAGTACTATAAAAACATGGATTTTTGTGCTAACTGCACTATGTCCTGCAAGGAATATGTGAACTTCCTAAACAGTAGATTAAATAGCCCAGATATTTAAGAAATACACCATGGGGGGGTATATATTTGTAGAATGGAGTGCTGCTAGGTTTGGGTCTATAAAGCTGGTGCCATTCAAAGAGTTATTACAAGGTACTGGTGAAGGTGGAGTGCTACACATTAACCTCTGCACTCATATTACCATACTGTGGCAGATGTTATACTCTTAAGTTTGAAACATGCCTCTCTCCATCCTTTTATTCTGCACTTTTATTATTTTCACTGAAGTGCCTCATATCTCTAACAACTGGTTACTACTCACATCTGTAGGACAAGAAGCAGCACTGCACACAGAAAGGCAACACATCCTCCTTTTCTACAAAATATTTCTACTTAAGCTGAAGCTTTTATTAAATAATACATTTTCTACTACGTCATCCAATCCTGCTGAATAATAAAATCATGGTTCCTCATTGTGTTTTTATGATACAAAGCAGAACTTTATTTATAAGCAGAAGAAATGCTCATTTACTGTAGCTTTTCATCTAAGCTCACCAGACAGAGCTATAACCTCAGATTATTTCATAGCCACTCAAACTTTGTATTGAAATGGTTAGTGCTGTTTCCCTATGTAGTTTGTGTTATTTTCTGATGCAGACTGCAAATCATTCAGGTAAAGTCAATATTGCTGTCAAAAATGCAGAAGTGCTTGCAGGAAATATCAGAACGTTATAATATGTGTCAAAAAAAATGAAAAAGGTACACCATCATGGCTTGAACTGGCAACCATCACTATCCTGCAAGATGAAATCACTGAAGCACTCCACTGTTTTAAATGTATTTTTGAAAAAAAAAATAGTGTAGGATGGGGCTAAGCAAAATAATTTATATCACAGTTAAGATTAAATACCCTGACACAAGGCCAAAGGTAATTGAGCAGCTCCATTAGTAATATATGCTTGCAATAAATAGAAGAGGTACATTTCCTCAAATAAAGTCATTGTTTTGGACATCTCTCTCTCTGTCCATGTTTATTCACATATTTGTCTGCCATGCCAAATCTTGACCAGCTATCACATCTGCACTCACTTATCAACGCACCAGTCAACAAGTATCACACTCCTAATTAGGTCTCTCCTATCTCTCTCACCTTACTTATTGGACTGGTATTTACTGGCATATTAGTGAGGGTCTATATTAGATAAAAGAAAGTGTATCTAATCTAACACTCACATGAGCGAAAATCCAAGAACTCAAAACTGGAATTGCAGGGGGCTGTGCCCCCCCACACCCCCCGCTAAATATATATTTCAACTCCGAGATCACACTACAGTGATGAAAGGGCAAATATTCCCATCTTCACTGTACTGCGATCTTACAATTACGGTTTCGAGCTCCACAATTTTCGCTCATGTGAGTGTTCAATTAGATAAACTTTCGTTTATCTGATATAGACCCTATTAGTGACTGGGGGTAAGAGCCATCATTCTCAAGTAGAGACTGCCATGTGGGCATTTACACTTTATGCCCAACAAGGATGTTCCTTGGTCTGTACCTCTTGCTACTGTCATTCCCTTATTTCATTCACTTTCCTAGTTTCACTGGACTGGAAGGCCAGTTCTAAAATAAAGAAAGAGTGTGGGTCCTTGGCGTGGCATTCTTCCTTATTCCTTCTGTAAACACTTACAAGGTTTGCCAGCTCCCCACATATTTGTCGAAACTGCATTTGATGTCAGTGAAAAAATACCACTAACAAGAAAGCAGATTTATGGACTGTGACTGTCACGGACTGTATAGTTAAGGAAGCATACCACAAAGAAGTACCATTTTTATACATCACGAAGACTGAAACTGTTGTCCATCCCAATCAGCTACGATCACATGATGGTAATAATTACTGGTTTATAATTATGAATAAATGAAAACAGATCCTGCAGTTCTAGGCTGACTCTCAACCCCATTCAACCCAGAGCTGCCATCAACTTATCTTTTTTTTTTAAGGTCAGACCACTTATTAACGTATTGACAAAATTAAACTCAGGGCCTAGGGCCTACTGGCTGTAGCAAATACTGGATTCTAATATAGATTACCAGTACAACCATCTCTTGGTAAAACATTTATGTAATGGGAAGTGGTACAGTAATGCGCAGCAATGCAATCCGCAAAACTGGCCAAAGAACGTTTAGTCAAATTAAATCATTACAAAGGAAAAAATTCCCATTCCCTGAGGTAAAATGAATGTCCTTGGAGTGGTTTATTTAAACTGTATATGTGTGATACAGAAATAACATCCCCTGTACAAAGAAGTGAGCTTGTCACCCATAAAAATGTAATGACTTGTACAAATCTTTTCATTTTTACCCTTCAAATGTCTTTCATACACAGTTATTTTGTACTCCGTTGACTGTGATACCAAACAAATCATGCAGCTTGTTTTCTTTCTCTGTGCATAATTTTCAACAAGCATAGATTCCACCAAACGTGACAAACTTCAGCTGAGTATCAAAGCCACAAACTATTATTAATGCACATAACAAAAGGGAAATAATCTCATTCTGAACAGCAGACTCTTTTGACTACATTCTAAAAATGATAGCTAAGTAGTAACACTGCATACGCTGCTGTCATGCTGAATAACCAGAGCACGTGCTCAGTAAGAGAAAATGACATCACCCTGTTTGACCCTCATGGGAAGGTTCTGAATTAGACGTTCTAAAACTGACCTTAGTTTCCTTCTGTTTTTGGATCCGACACTGGTAGTATCGGTAAAAGTAATATTCTTGGCACAGAGCTCTTACAGTAAAGACACTTGCAGTTTGAGTAGAGTTGCAGCAAGGCTCTATGCTGTATGCAGGAAAATAAGCAACTGTATGTGCAACATTTGTAGGAAAATGCAGAAACCAGCTTTGCACATCTCATACAACAGCACTGGATAAATAATCGCTGCAATTCAGAGCAGTTTGTCTTACAGTCTAACCCTACCATCTAGTGGTGCATTGAGATATTGCAATAAAATGTTGTAAAATTTGCATAATGGTACAAAACATTTCTCTACCTGCATTTATATATAGTCATGATTTCAAATTAATATTAACATTTGTGGAGTTACATAAATTTCTGTGTCATTAAGTTTAGAACCATAGTCATCATTCTTTTATTTGTACAGTTCTGTTTAAATTATTATATATTCTTTCAACCTGTACTACCTAGCAATGCACAATTATGGTATTTCCCTTAAAGAGCAGAATTTCTGTCAGATCTTAACTGAGTATAAGTTTCTTTCCCTGATGAGATGCATCGAGGTTCAGCTCTGAGCCCACTGCTACTCATACTGGTGATGGACTAGATTAGCAAACCAGATGGAAGCAACAGATCAACAAAGTTGCTGTATGCAGACAACGTGGCATTACAGGCAGTCTCTAAGCAAGAACTTCAGCAAAAGATAGGGGAATGGAATGCAAAACTGAAGGCAAATGGGATGAAACTGAATACAGATAAAACAGTTATAATGACAACAAATGGGTAAATCAAAGAAGCTGAGAACTGAGATAGAAGGGAAAATAGTGGAACAGGTAAATAGCTTCAAGTACCAGGGATAGGTAGATGATGAGAAGGGAAGTCTGAATGAAGAGGTCAAATCTAGAATCAGAGGGGCTGCAGCCAACTGGCATAGAATGTCAAGAGTATTATGTGATAGAATGCCAAAGCTGAAAAGTAAAGTATACAAAACAGTGGTGCGACCAGTACTACTGTATGGTACAGAAACCTAGGCAGTAAACGTAGAGCACTTGAGGAAGCTAGAGGTGATGTAGAAGTGCCTGAGATGGGTGGTAGCTTGCACACTGTGGGACAGACGAAGAACTGGGGACATAAGAGCAGAAGCCAAAGTAGATCCAATTGCAGAAAAGATCAAGAAGAGCAGATTACAGTGGCTCAGGTACATGTGCAGAAATGCAGAAGACAATCTGGTGAAGAAAATTTTGGACAGGCAGGAAAAAGGCACGGGGAAATGATGGCAACCAACAGAGGTGGATGGAGTGTATGAGAGAAGACCTGCAACAGCCACGCATGAGTGCCAAAGAAGGCAGGTGCATGGCATTGAACAGAGAGACAGTGACAGTTGTCACAATACCCCGACCCTATGTAGAAAATGGGGAAAAAAATTAGTAATTTCATTAAATAAGCCTTTTTATGCATCCCAACACAGCACCCAGCCTTCTTAGATTATCGTTTTGTCATTTGATATGTCCATCCAGCTCTTTTGCCATTTTTATCACTACTGTTTTATGTTCAACAAGGTACAAATCCCTAGACTTATTTGCCAGGTGTCCCAAGTGTTCCAGGTATGATATCTTTGTACTGAAACTCGCATGCACAATTTCTTATTCTTCCTTCAATGTTGCAGTGCCACATTATATTCTTTTGAACACCTGTCCATTATGCAGTAAAACTATACTAAACATTAGTATGTCTAATTTCCAGAAAATGCACCATTTTTACATACCATGTGTTATGTCATGTGTTTTATTAGGCACCTTGGGATATAGCTGCAGCCTGGAATCTATCATGTGCTCCAGAGTATATACTTAATAATCTATGTATTTTGTCCAAAGAACTGTGTTAGAATTTAAATGTTAAGAGCCCTGACATATTGATCATAGTTTACGGTTATATATTTTCTTGAATTACTTTATTTATTCAGAATGCCTGGTTAGCTTTTTTTTTTTTTTTTTTTTTAGGCCTTTCATTTAACAACTTTTTTCAGTACTGAACAGCTTATCTATCTAGAAACCTGCAATATTGCACTATCTATCAATGGTTAGAGAGCTCTCCATTTGTTTTTAGAGCAGGCAATATTCTTGGATTTCATATACAATTCCAAAAAACTTGGTTATGCCCCTTGCTTGGAGTACCCTACATACAGCTCTCCTTTTTTCATACTGGCTTACATTTAAGTTAGATCTCTGTGTGCACTTGCTCAGCCAGTATATAATAAAGGCTACCACACAAGGGCTAGCTGAGATATGTCTAGTTAGCAAGTCAACTTTTAAACTGATTATGTGTTAACTGTCCCGCCAAAAGCTACTTGGGCTATATCCATATCCCCTCTGTTATCTTTGACATTCATCACCTAGCCATAGAATTCTGAATGGGTTAGTCTGAAATCACCTTCTTGCAAACAAGCCATACTCTCTGGGATACTGAGGTGCTGCACGCCTGAGTATGTTGCCCTTCAGATGAGGTGTTAAACAGAGGCCACATCTGTCTGACTTGGTGGTAACTCAGGTGACTGTAAAATAGCCCATGGTACCAATAAAAAGATTAGGGGCCCTTTATTATATGCAAATAATTATACACATTTACAAATATACATGAAACTATATATTAACATATTTACAGAAAAGTTACACATTCATTTCTTCTAAAATTTTCATATCATACACTTACCGACCCCGCTCCTTTTTCTTATTTTTTCTTAATATATTGAGAATAACCTAATTACCATTAAATATAATCTCATTCAGTCTTTAATTCCAAATAACCCAAACAATACAAAATATTTTTTTATTTAATTTTTTAGTGTATTCTTTATCTAAACCTTCATAATATCCATATTTAATCATACTCATGTTCACTTGTTTATGTTCTTGAAATTCATTCAAACTTTTTTTCCTTTAACTTTTCCCATAATTTTTTGAGCTCTTTTACATGTCAAAAACATGATCTGTAGTTTCTAATTCATTATAGAAAAGACACACCCTTTAATCTATTTTTGCAATGCATGCTCTTTTCTTACCAGCAATCTATTAATTTGTAATCTCCATAAAAAATTCTCATATTCGTCATTTTTCATGCACCAAGGATTTCTTTACTTTATAGCTATAATTATTTCTACTGTCAAATGCTTACATGGATTAACATAATAATTCTCTGTCATTATATGTTTATACTATAATCTCTATTATTTTCCACATGCTCTATATTTAGTTTCCACAATTTTATTTTTTCTTCTTAACTTTGTATTTCTTTATTTATCCATTCTTTTTCTCTTATTCAATCTTATTAAATTCCATTCTCTGTTATATTTTATCTTAAGCACTTTTGTTATAAAATCATTTTCATTTCCATTTATCACTCTATGTGAATTAAATATATACCATAAACTATGGGATTTAATAAATCTAAACCGCCATCATCCTGCTCCATATATAACACTCCTCTTTTAACTGGGTTCAATCTAGAACCCTAATTAAGTCTAAATATCAATTCAATAATTTGTTTTTCTATGTCTCTTGGCTCATATATATGCTTTCCATATATGGTATTCTTCCCATCCATGTAGAATTTATTAAATGTATTTTCTTTCTATAGGGTAGAATATATTTACTGCAGATAATACTCAACTCTCTTAATCCATTGTTCCTTAACTACCTTTATAGATCCGAATGTTATTCCAAAAACAGAAATTTCTTCTATTCCAATTTTAATTTCTATTATCACTGCCTCTAAACCAATTCCGTTACTTTTTCTACTAGTCACTGACATCCTATATTCTGCAAATAATCACATGTCCTAAGAATTTCTTGTTCCATCTTTTCATTATTCTTAGTTACAAGGATCATATCATCTGCATATGACATAACTGGATATACGATACCTTCACTCTGTATATACCTTGCCTCCCTCATATCTTTGTTTATTCGTTTTACTATCAACTCATAACCATCACATTGGACAACTTTATTTTAACCCTCTGTTCATGTCTATTTTTTCACACGACCAACCATTTACCAAAACTTTTATTTTATTCTTCTTATATACTGACTTCATTACTTTCTGTAATTGTTTACTTAGATAATAACTTTCCAAAATCTTCCATAATACATCATGGTCTATTGTATCAAAAGCTTTATTTATATCACCTATTAATAATTTTTCTTCTTTCATTTATTTTTTTATATCATCTACTACTTCCCTAATAAGCATTAATATTTCCTGACATCTTCTTCTTTTAATTCTATATATATAATCCTTTAACACTTTATCTATCTTGTTTTCTAATCTGGTTTGTAATATTTTCATGAATACCTTATAATCTGTATTATTCAATACAACTGGTCTCCAATTAATTACTTTCCTCTTTTCTCCCTTTTTCCATATACATTTAATTATACCATCACATACTTTTATATAACAAATACCATCTTTTAACCACTAATTTAACATAAATATAAACATTTATTTTTGCCATAATTCCAACCAAATTCTTATACATTAAATAACCTATTCCATCTGATCCTGCTGCAGAATGAATATTAACTTTCTTCATTATGAAGTCAAATTCCATTACAAAAATCTGTTTATCTAATTCTCTGTTTATATTTTCAGTCAACTGTTTAACAATTACTCAGTCTTCTTAAAAAAAACTTCACTATAATTTCCATAATTTCATTTTTACTGCTTCACCACCACCCATTTCTCATCTCTTATCTCCCTCATTATACCACTTTTTTCTTTATCTTTTTTTAATCAAATAAGGAGTGTGATGCCCATGCACTGGCCCAGCAATCAAGGAGCATCAATCCTCACCACTAACATCAGTGAGGGGCATCCATATAGGGAAAGGATAATAAATACACACACAGTAACGTACAATTTCCCTTAAGAGCACACAGCGATTACGGTCAGTCTAGGGCTGGTTTCTCCATTTCTCTCCAGACCCCCAATAAGATAAGACTCCCCACTGGCACAGCTATAGGGACCAGATCACAGCCTAGTGGGCAGGCAAAAACCTTCAGCACCCTGTCTGTCCAACCAGTGCTTTGTGTCCCTGCCCAAGTGGCTGGCACACACACACACACACACACACACACACACACACACACACACACACACACACACACTTTGAGATAAGAGTTTATACAACCACACAGACACTCCTGGGGAAGGTTGGCACAAGTTCTCCAGCTGTGCCCCTTTCACCCAGACTATACGGTAGAAATAACTGCCACTGCCCAGCTAATATTTATCAGCTACTCAAAGGCCCTTATTAAAGGGTGTCCAATTATTACTGTGCAATATTATTATCTAAATGGTAAGCGTGACTGAACAGCAAAGCTTATTTGGAATGACTTAATACAGTATCACTATATATATATATATATATATATATATATATATATATATATATATATATATGCAATGTACTCTAGAGCTTAAATTATCTCTACACAAAATAGACACAGTTGAAAGGTTTAAAAATATTTAATAATAAATAATAAAAACACAAGACAATACTTCTTACTACACAGTGCTGGTCAAGAGTTCAGAGATCACAGAGAAATGTTTAAAATAATACCGTAGAAAAGTTCTGACATCACAGAAAAACAAACTAGTCTAATCTTCCTATTTCCTAGCTATATCTAAGAGAAACACTAAAGTTTAAGATCCTACTTACATACAGACACAGGCAGTGCTGGTGATGTTGGATGTTCTCAAGACAAATGCTCAAATCCACTCATTCTTTCTGTCCTTAAATTGATAACACAGTACCACTGATTCATTTTACATTACATCATTTCTTTCTGGTTCCCAGGCTAACAGCAGTCAAAAAACACTTTGAGGAAATAAGGCTGCAGATTGTAGTTCGTAGAATTTAATGAGGCAACAAAAAATACATGAACGCTTAACACTCTCCACACTGCATTTTTGTTTCACTTTTGACTTCTTCAGACAGGCTAACAGACTCTCAGAGGTTAATAGCCCTTGATCTTGTAGCTGGTTAGGAAGCCAGGGCAATAAAATAAATTATACATGCAAATTCTAGCCATTAACTCTGTTCTCAAAACAATAGGCAGAATTCCTTCATTCAGACATATCGGGTCCAAGTTTTCACATCAAAGAATTGACTTGTCAGCATTGTTACAGCAGAGTGCACTGTTGCTACATTTTTGCAGTTCCTCATCTAACAGCATTTTTCCCATTTAAGAGAACAAGCCTGTGGCTTATATTAATATTTACAAATGACAGAATTATCTACAAAATTCTATCTAGCTAGGCTGGCAGCCTTCACCTATCTTCACACATCTCACCTCCCCCCTGGGAACTCAAGCTAGTTTTTCAAGTCACCCTTGAGAAACACTGCTTGAGTGGGTTAGGTATATCTGAGCATACCTTACCCATTCCCTGTCTTGAGAGACCATCTGCATTGGCATTGCTAATCCCACTGCAGTGCTGCACTGACATATCATATGCTTGCAGCCCTAGGCTCCATCTTAGCAGCTTTGCATTTTGCTGGCTGGCTCTGTGTAATCATGTTAGAGAGTTGTGATCTGTCACTACAGTGAATTTTCTTCCATACAGATAAGGCTGAAATTTCTGCAGTGCCCACAGTATAGCTAGACAGTCATTTTCTAATGCTGCATAGCATTCTTCCTTGGGTTAGAGCCTACAACTGAGATAAACCACTGGGTGCTCTTCTCCTTCTGAAGAAATCTGTTAAGTACTGCCCCCACCTCATGGGTTGAAGAATCCACCTGCATAACAAATTATTTGCTTTAATCTGGAGTGGATAACACAGGGGGCCCTCCCAAAGCTTCTTTAAGCTTCTGGAATACCTGCTCACATGCTATGGTCCACACAACCTTATCTGGCCTGTTCTTCCTTGTCAGGTCTGTGAGGGGAGCGGCTATGGTACTATAACTGGGGATGAACTTTCTGTAGTACCCTGCTGTCCCTAAGAATGCCCTCATCTGCTTTATGGTAACAGGTGCAGGCCATGCCTGAATGACTTCTACTTTAAAAAAGTCACAAAGCACAAACTAAAGCAGATAAACACAAAAGCCAGAAGAAGTAGCTGAATTTAACCCACTCAAAGTATTTCACGCTGCAAATCACCACACAGTTGTAGAATGCAGAATCCACTTTATTAACTTCAGACAAAAAATCCAAGGATGAGTGCTTTCGTCCAGAAAGATCTAGACTTCATCAGACAATTTACCCCACATAGTTACTACCTTCTTATACAGTCCAAACAGGAAGTTCCACCCAGTTATAAACTAATCAATTATGTCATTAAAAGCACAATATTTACAGTCACTGAATTTAAAAAGCAGACAAACTATACAAACTGAAAAAGTTCATGGAACACACCACCCTAAAAACACACTATATATAAACACTGCTTCATAAAAATTACAATTTACAATAAATATTTAAATATGTTGAATGTGTTAAAACAATAAATATGTGTGATTAAATACTAAAAACTAGATATAGTAGAAAATGTTAAGAGAAATAAATACACAACATAAATACTGAACATGTGAATTATTTAAAATGTTAAAATGCATAATGGAGAAATATATATGTGTACATATATATATATATATATATATATATATATATATATATATATATATATATATACACACACATTTTATCTTTCTAGTGCCTTTAGTTTTAAAATTGGGCTAATTGAAACAGGCCTGAATGAGCATATTTCAATTAGTCCAATTTTAAAACTAAAGGCACTAGAAAGATAAAATGTGTGCGTGTGTGTGTGTGTGTGTGTGTGTGTGTGTGTGTGTGTGTGTGTATATATATATATATGTACACACACACACACACACACATACATATATATATATATATATTTCTCCATTATACATTTTAACATTTTAACATTTTAAATAATTCACGTTCAGTATTTATGTTGTGTATTTATTTCTCTTAACATTTTCTACTATATATAGTTTTTAGTATTTAATCACACATATTTATTGTTTTAACACATTCAACATATTTAAATATTTATTGTAAATTGTCATTTTTATGAAGCAGTGTTTATATATAGTGTGTTTTTAGGGTGGTGTGTTCCATGAACTTTTTCAGTTTGTTTAGTTTGTCTGCTTTTTAAATTCAGTGACTGTAAATATTTTGCTTTTAATGACATAATTGATTAGTTTATAACTGGGTGGAACTTCCTGTTTGGACTGTATAAGAAGGAAGTAACTATGTGGGGTAAATTGTCTGATAAGTCTAGATCTTTCTGGATGAAAGCGCTCATCCTTAGATTTTTTGTCTGAAGTTAATAAAGTGGATTCTGCATTCTACAACTGTGTGGTGATTTGCAGCCTGCAATACTTTTGAGTGGGTTCAATTCAGCTACTTCTTCTGGCTTTTGTGTTTATATGACTTCTACTTTGACAGGTTCTGGCCTGATCTTACCACTCCCTACTGTATGTCCCAGGTAGGAGACCTCTGCCATACCCAACTGACATTTGCTCAACTTAATGGTCAACCATGCCCTCTGTAGTCTGCCCAGCACCTCCCTGACATGCTGAAGGTGCTCTTGCCTGGAATGGCTGTAGATGACAATATCATCTAGGTAAGCAAGGGCAAATCCTCCTGCTAGGATGTGATCTACCAGCTTCTGGAAAGTCACTGGGACATTTTTCATCCTAATGGGCATCTTTGTGAACTCATACAAGCAAAAAGGAGTCACAAAGGCTGACTTCTCTCTAGCATTGGGAGTCAAGGGCACCGGTCAGTAACCCTTGGTAAGATCAATGGTTGTAAGATACCTAGCCCCACCCATATGCTCTAGGGTCTCATCTGTCTTAGGTATAGGGTAAGCATCTGACTCTGTGTGACTATTTAATTTCCTGTAGTCCACACAGAACCTGGTGCTGCCATCCTTCTTTGGCACCAGCACCACTGGGGAGATCCAGGGACTGTTGGACTCTTGAATTACCCCTAGTTCCAACATTTCCTGTATCTCCTCCCCCAGAGTCTGTTTGACTCTCTCAGGCACCCTATAAGGGGCCTGCCTAATAGGCCTTTGAGGTCCTGTATCCACCTGGTGCTGCACCAGGTGGGTGCACCCTGGTTTCCCAGTGAACATGTCCCCAAACTCCTGTAACACTACTCGGATTTCTCAAACTTGGGTAGGAGATAGCTTGCTGGGACATTGCTACCCCTTGAACTGAGGTGTCAGTCTGAGCCTCACTGAGGAGATCAGTCACCAGATCTCCCTCAGACTCCTCCTGCAATCCACTGCAAATGCTCAGCACAAGGTCCTCCCTATCATGGTAAGGTTTGGGGACATATTCACTGGGAAACCAGGGTGCACCCACCTGGTGCAGTACCAGGTGGATACAGGACCTCAAAGGCCTATTAGGCAGGCCCCTTATAGGGTGCCTGAGAGAGTCAAACAGACTCTGGGGGAGGAGATACAGGAAATGTTGGAACATCCTGTCTCCACCTCCTATATAAGGGTTCTTCTTTATAAACTCAAACCCTGTTCTTCCTCCACAGATAATCTACCACCAACCTTCCTCAAACTAGCTGCAGACACCATAGCCTGCCCAGTGTCCATATTAATAAACAGATCTATACAAGAATCCACTGTCCCTACTCTCTGGAAATCCTTTTTCACCATTCCTCTGCATAAATGTGGCAATTCTACTGACCCTTCTAATTACTGACCCATAGCCATCTTATCCCCCCTCCTAAGATTCTTGAAAAATGTTTCCACTCCCAACTACTCAACTACCTGCTCCAACATAATCTCCTCACCCCCACCCAACATGGTTTTCATCCTCACCATAGCAAAACTACTGCCCTACTATCCTTTATACATACCATTGCTGAAGCCCTGGACAAAAATAAACTTCTATCCTGTCTCTTCCTTGACCTCTCAAAAGCCTTTGATACAGTCTCACATCCCCTACTGCTATCCAAACTTTCTAATCATAACCTATCTACCTCCACCTTTACCTGGTTCTCTAGCTACTTAACTCACAGGAAACAATCGGTAAGATGGCTCTCTTCCACTTCTCTTTTTATACCTGTTCCAACAGGAGTTCCCCAGGGCTCCATCTTGGGACCCCTCCTCTTTAACATCTTTACTAATGACCTCCACACATCTTGTAAACAATCTTCCCTCATCCAATATGCTGACGATTCTACCCTCATCTGTATCTCTGACAGCATCTCCGAACTTCATACTCTTACCCAACAGACCTTCCTCTCTACTGAACAGTGGCTAACCAATAACCTACTGATCCTCAACCCCAAAAAGACCAAACTGTTACTTTTTCTTCCCCACTCTCTCTCTTACCATAAATCCACCTTTACTATCACTTCTTCAAATAACACTACTATCAAACCGGAAACCCAAACTAAACTTCTAGGAGTCATTATTGATGATGAACTGAAGTTTAATACACACTTACTACACAGTATAAAAAAGACTCACCAGAAACTAGGTCTTCTATATTGAAACAAAAGATACCTAACATCCAATGCTAGACTGTCCCTTCCCCCAAGCTTTTCTCCTGCCCTCCCTTCTTTATGCTGCCCCTATATTTTCCCATATCCAAACTACTACCTTAAACAAACTTCAACAAACATACCATAAGATAGCTAGATTTGTTACAAACTCACCATATAATGCACACCACTGCCTTTCCCTTAACTCCCTACACTGGCTCGAATTCCCCCACTTATTGCAGCTATCTCAACTTCAAATGCTACACTCCCGTCTCTACAAACCTTCATTCTGCCCTACCCTCTCTTCTCTCATCTCAATCTATTCTCCTCCCCATACTCTTCATACCTCTAACCAGTTACTGCTACAAACCCACCAACCCAAAAAAACTATTGGCAAATACCTCTACAAATCCTCCATTGCCCAAACCTGGAACAAACTTCCCAGGGACATCTGTTCCATTATTCACCCATCCCATTTTAAAGAAAAACTCAAGGCTCACCTACTAAAATCTAAAATCTGTCCTTGCCAAGCCCCAACTTGATAACTTTCCCTATACCCTATGTCACCCCCCCTTTTTTTCTTAAACTGTTTTTTCTCCCCAAATCTCTGATACCTGCACTGACAAAACAAACCAGTAATGTAAATATGTAAATATAAAACTACACTGCTACCTGTGATATAATACAGGTATACTGCCTTTTAATTTTTTTTTTTGATTTGTCTAACATATATATTGTGAAACCAATTTGTTCATATTCAACACTGTATAACTTCTGTCTCTTTTTTAAGTATTATCATCTATTTGTGTAAACTGTGCTTGTAAAATACCTACTTAGTGATTGTATAACCTCTATTGTAAACTGCTGCATTTCTTGGAGCTTTTCTCCTCGGGTCTCCACTGAAAATGGGTCCCAAGCCCAGTTGGACTAACCCGGTTAACAAATGTCAATAAATAAATAAATAATAAATAAATCATGTTAACATGGTACAAAGTGTGCCCCTGCCTCCTGCCTAACAGTTCCACCATGTAGTTAACATCACTTACCTTCCTTACCACCCTGTAGGGTCCCTCCCAAGCTGCTTGCAGCTTGTTGTATCTGACAGGAATGCGAACCATTACCTGCTGCCACACAACATACTCTCAAGCTCGAGCATTCCTGTCATACCACACCTTTTTCTATTGTTGGGCTTCTGCCAGGTTCTCCTGGGCCAAGCACATGAATTCCCTGGGCCTTGTCCTGAGATTTAGGATATATGCCACAACAGACTCCTTGTGAGGTTCCCACTCACCTTCCCACTCATCTCAAATTAAATCTAAAGGTCCCCTCACCCTATACCCATACAGCAACTCAAAGGGTGAAAAACCTGTGGATTCCTGGGGAACCTCTCTGTAAGCAAACAGATGGGGCAAATATTTGTCCCACTCCCTCTTAAACTGGTTGGCAAATTCCTGTAGCATGGACTTGATTGTAGAGTTTAACCTCTCAACAAGACCATTAGTCTGGGGATGGTAGGGGGTGGTCTTCATGTGCTTCACTCCACAGTACTTCCACAGACAAACCAGCAGGTCTGACATGAAATTGGCAGCTCTGTCAGTCAGTATTTCTTTTGGGAAACCTACCCGGCTGGAAATCTCTAACAAAGCATTTGCCACCTTTTCTGCCTCAGTGGAGAACACAGCCACTGCCTCAGGGTATTGTGTAGCATAATCCACTACTGTTAGGATATACCTTTTCCATGTGGAACTTGGGGTACTCAGAGGCCCCACAATATCCATAGATACCCTCTGAAGTGGCTCCTCAGTCACAGGCAAAAGCATCAAAAGAGCTCTCACCTTGTCTCCTGCCTTGCCTACCTTTTGGCACTGCTCACAGGTCCTGCGGTACCCTGTTACATCTCTGGAAATTCCAGGCCAATAGAAGTTCTGCATAATATGTCTCTTTGTATATTCTATGCCCGTATGACCTGCAAAGGGAATATCATGGGCTATGGCTAGAAGCTCCAGATGGTAGGCTCTAGGCACTACCAACTGCTAGACGCTCTCACCTTCTAGCCCTCCCTCAGGGGTCCACTTTCTATACAGTAACCATTTGTCCCAGTATACAGATTCCCCCTTCCCTTGAGAATCAGGTGCCTCACTAGCTACCTGCCTAAGGCCTTGCAATGTAGGGTTTGAGAGCTGAGCCTATCTCAACTCTCTCTTTGTAACCCTTCCCAGCTCACCTTTCACAGGAAGTCTGGCATCCTCTGACAGTGGTGCCTCACTGTCAGCCTGGGTACTACTACTCACCTCCACATTTGCAGTCACTCTATCCAAGGGAACATCAGTACCCACAAGCAGCTGTTGCTCACCTTCAGTCTCACTACTACAGCATAGCTTCCTCCCTGAAATAACCACCTCACCAGTCCTGGCTGCAAGTATGCAGTCTGTCTGGGTTTTCCCCAGGCTACCAGACCCACATGCTTCTCTCCTAGCCTGACTGCATGTAACTGCATAAGCACATGGTACTGCCTCATCCAAATCCTTCACTATCAGGACATCTGCAGGATGGTAGTTTGCTACCCTTGTTGTCTCAAGACAACCTACTACTGGAATTTTGCTTCTCCCACTTACTGGCTCTCTCACCTTTTGTTCTCCACCTTGCCTCCATGGACATCTGTATGCCACATGGCTCCACTGCTTGCATTCAAAACATTTAACCCTAGGTCCTGGACATGTAACTGGACTAGTGGCTTCCCCTGCTACTGGTAGATTCTGTTGGGGCAGTCTGTGCTTCCCACCATGGGTTCCTTTAGACCCATGAGCAGTACTGTGGGTCCCTTTCCTGTGCAGTGATGCCCTGCTTGCTAGGTATAGGTCTCCCTTCCTCCCCAACTCATCGGAAGTAGCACATTGTCTAGCAGCTAACCAGATCCTCATGTCCTTAGGCAAAGTGCTAAGGGCTTGTTCCCTCACCAAAAGGTTTGCCAGCCATTCAGATGTGGTGACCTGACATCTACTCACCCACCTATAAAAATAAGTGCTCAGTTCAGCAACATATTCACACACACTTTTATATGCCTTGCATCTATGCTCACAAAAATGTTTCCTATACATTTCAGGTGTTAGCTTAAAACATTCTACAAGCAATTCTTAACAACAGTATAATCAAAACATTCCTGATCAGAAATTTTAGACAGCACAGTGACAGCTTTACCATGGAGTAAGGGGGTCAGGAACCTTACCCAGAGCCTTTGGTCAACATCCTACTGTTTACATACCCTCTCAAACATATGAATGAAACTATCAAAATGATCCCCTTCTTTAAATCGAGGAAGAAATTTACTGACCTTTTGTGCTTCTGGGGTCTGGTTACTCCTGTCCCCATTACCTCCATGACTCTGGCGAAGAGTCAGCATCTCCTTTTTGTGCCGACTCTGCCTTTCCTTTTCCTCAGCTTCCAGGCAGGGCAGTTTCTCATTCTCCTCAGCCTGCAAACATTGCATTTTCTCATTGTCCTCACTCTCTAGACACCTCAGTCTCTCAGCTCCTTCTATTTCCAAATGCCTGGCCTCCAACTCAAGTCTCTTTAGCTCCAGATGGATTTTTAAGTCTTCTGCAGAAAGGTTGAGCTGTCCATTCTCTGAGTGTAGTATGTCTCCACTGCCAGTCTGATCGCCCTCCTGGTTGCTATTTTCTGATGTTGCTCTGACCAAAGCTGCAATCATGTCTGCCTTTGTCAGGTTTCCATGCACCAGTCCCTTAGCCTGGCACATCTCAGCCAACTGGCCCCTTGTCAGCTTTCCATACTCCTCTGCTGACATGCTCCCTGGTCTCCCTAACTAAGCTAACAAAAGAAATAAACAATTGTAGTCTGAACTCTGAGTATTCACTGCATGGTTGATTCAGAGTACAAAACACCTTCAGTGATCTTTGTACACAAGCTATAGGAATTCACTCTACCCACACCACTACAAGCCAATTAGCATTTGTCAACCAATTAATATGTGGTGTGGATATCCTACCACTGCAAACAATTAATATGTGACACCGGTGCACTGGCCCCGCAATCAGGGAGCCTCAGTCCTCACCACTAACACCAGTGAGGGGTGTCTATATAAGGAAATGATAATAAATACACACACAGTAAAGTACAATTTCCCTTAAGAGCACACATAGATCATGAACAGTCTGGGGCTGGTTTCTCCCTTTCTCTGCAGATCCCCAATAAGACTCCCCACTGGCACAGCTATAGGGTCCAGATCTCAGCCTAGTGGCAAGCTAAAACCTCCAGCACCTTCTCTCTCCAACCAGTGTTTCATGCCCCTGCCCAAGTAGTTGACACACACACACACACACACACACACACACACACACACACACACACACACACACATTTTGAGATAAGTGTTTACACCACCACACAGACACTCCTGGGGAAGGCTGGCACAGGTTCTCCAGCTGTGCCCCTTTTACCCAGACTATTTGGTAGAAATCACTGCCACCTTCCAGCTAATATTTAACAGCTACTCAAAGGCCCTTATTAAAGGGTGTCCAATTATTACTGTGCAATATTATTATCCAAATGGTAAGCGTAACTGAACAGCAAAGCTTATCCAAATGGTAAGCTTAATTGAACAGCAAAGCTTATTTGGAGTGACTTGGTACAGTATCACTATATATATATATATATATATATATATATATATATATATATATATATACACACACATATATATATATATATATATATATATATATATATATATATATATATACAATGTACTCTAGCACTTAAATTATCTCTACACAAAACAGCCACAGTTAAAAAGTTTAAAAATATTTAATAATAAATAAATATGCAAGACAATACTTCTTACTACACAATGCTAGTCAAGAGTTCAGAGATAACAAAGAAATGTTTAAAATAATATTTTAGAAAAGTTCTGACATCACAGAAAAACAAACTAATCTAACCTTCCTATTTCCTAGTTATACCCAAGAGAAACACTAAAGTCTAAGATCCTACTTACATACAGACACAGGCAGTGCCGGTGATGTTGTATGTTCTCAAGACAAATGCTCAAATGCTCTCATACTTTCTGTCCTTAAATTGATAACACAGTACCACTGATTCATTTTGGATTACATAATTTCTTTCTGGTTCCCAGGCTAACAGACTCTCAGAGGTTAATAGTCTTTGTTATTGCAGCTGGTCAGGAAGCCAGGGCAATAAAAGAAATTATAAATGCAAATTCTAGCCATTAATTCTGGCCACAAAACAATAGGCAGAATTGCTTCATACAGACATATCGGCTCCGAGTTTTGACATCAAAGAATTGACTTGTCAGCTTTGTTACAGCAGAGTGCACTGTTGCTACATTTTTGCAGTTCCACATCTAACACAATTTTTCCAATTTAAGAGAACAAGCCTGTGACTTATATTAATATTTACAAATGACAGAATTATCTACAAAATTCTGTCTAGCTAGGCTGGCAGTCTTCACCTATCTTCACAAAAAAAAACAACTTTTATTTTTTACGTTGCAAAAATATATTTGCTTATACAATAATCTCTTATTTTCTTTAGATTCCTTGTATATATCTCTGCCTCTTTCAAAGAATAAACATTTTCATTTCTCTCCAAATTCTTTAATGTTTTATTTTGTAATTCCTTATAATCTGTTTTTTTTGTCTTAATACATATATCCATTGTACATTATCAGATTTATATTTTTTTAAATATCACCCACCATTCTGTCCAATTAGTATAATAATCTCTTATAGATAAATGTTCTTTCCATAATTGGACTATGTTCCTTTTACCTTTTTCATTTCAATTAATCTCATTAATTCTTTTAATTCCCTTTCCAATTTTAATATGCTCTTTATTTTTCTCAATTCCTATCCATATAGCCATATAATCCAAAAATCCTGTCTTCTGTGCTTCCTGTACCATTATCCTTTTACTTTTAGAAACCACAAAAGTCAATCTCTCATTTATTTCCTCTCCTATACATATATATATTTAAATTTCCTAACATTAAATTACCACAACTCATAATCTGTTTCATTATTCTTTTTTCAGCTCTATCTTTTCTTTTTTATCTCTCAAAACACAAAGTCTCCTGCCATTATCATTTCCATATTAACTATTATGTAATCAAATATCTAACTTTTCTCTTGCATTATAAGACACATGTGCATATACTGCTATAATTCTATATACTTTCTTGTCCCATCTAAAAGTCTAGTCTTCCTAATCTTACCAAAGTACAATCTAATAAAGAAATTTCTCTATTATATAATACCACTATCCAGAACAGGTTTCTTCTCCCAAATTCCATGTTATACCCCCTCTCCATAAATTCGCTGTAATCTTTTACATGTTGTTAAACCTCTAACATCTTCTAATAGTCTAATATCTACCTCACATTTATTACACCATTACAGAACACCTATTCTTCTAGCCAACTTTTAAATCTATTCACATTAATTAACAGCCTAAGATTATTTGCCTTTCTTCTTCTAAATCTAAATGTAATTATTTATGACTTTATCCATTTCCTTTTTTTAACTTTTATACCTAGATCCTATATCTTCCTTTTCTTATCCTTCACCCTTTTCCCAATAGAGTTATTTTTCTTAATTACGTTCCAATCAATATCTCTAGCTTCACTAACATCAGATTCCAATTCTAATTCCCATTCTTTTGTTTCTAAGTCTTGTATTTCCTCAGAAACTGTTTTTACATATTCACTCTGGTTATTTTCTTGTAGCTCTGATTTCTTATTTTCTTTTTTGTTTCTCTCTTGTATTTTTGTTCCTTCTCATCCTCTTCCTTAAAATATCAGCCTGTTCAGATTTATTACATTCACATTTTCTAGCATCATGGCATAATCTCCACATATATCATATATATAACACTTCTTTTGTGTCACTGTTCCCAACAAAATGACCCTCTTTTCCATAAAAAACATGTTTTTGTTTGCCACAATATGGAGCATGTATCACACTGGGAATATGAATAATTTTATCATTTTCTATTTTCAAAATGACACTGCAGTTCCAAGCCCCAATCCATAAACCCTTTGTCAAATAGCTTTACAATACCTTCTACTTCTGAACAAAATTCTTTAATAAATGTCCTTTAACAGTCTCTTTATCAGTCTCTGTTTGAAACTGTATGTTCACTTTTTTTTTAAGTGTCATGATAAAAAGTCTTAACAATATATTTATTCCAGGAACACACTTCTTTTTTTCATTTCAAACCATTCCAGGAAAGTCTCTATTCCCATAGGCGTTTCAAAAAATGTCACAGTAAGTCTCATTATTAATGAAATTAATGCTCTTAGCTCTTGAATTTTTGTCCCCAAAGGTACAATAACTGTGTCCCATAACTCATACCTGTCCAATGATTTTTTTTTATTTACCCTGTATACATATCATAAATTTCTGCTTCTCCAACATCTTAGTTTTCTTATTTTTCCTTTCTTCACCATCATTTCTTTTCTACATCTGCAAATAAGACCTCCTCAATGTCTCTCTCCTCCACCTCTCAAATCTGCTCCATTGCTTCTTCCCAAGACAAGTCATTTCCACTCTCTGGTTCCTTCTCATCTGGTATCTCTGCCTATACATCATCCTGCAACCCTCCCAACCAGAGGGTTTTAACTACAATTTCTTTGTGTTGCTGCTCCTACACTTTCACTGAGCCAGACAACTCTGCTTGAAACAACTCTTCTGAACCAAGCATGATGCCGTTTGATTGCTTCTCCATGCATGTCCGCAAACCAGCATTTGCCTCTGTTCCAGATTCACTCTCCTCCATTTTGCATCATTTTCCCAGCTGCTACTGCACCAGAAATAAAATGTGCACACATTCATGCTCATCAGCTGTATGAACCACATGTATGGTAATGAGTAGGTGAAGTTCCTCATGCCTTTGCCAAATTTCCTCTAAAAGTATAAATAGCACCTTAGGTTTCCCCAGAAAACAGGTGACTAACACAGTCAACAACGGATGGATAACTAAATATATAAATAAATAAATTAAAATATAATACTGTACTCTATGGGTTTGTGGACAAAGATTTCTTTCCTTCAGATGTGATTCTATCATTTCCTATTGCTGTTGTTATTATAAACAGATTGGTAGTTTTCTGAATGATTTGCTCCCCTTCTTTCTCCAGAAAAAAAATCAAGTCTGCTGTTCAGTAGGCTTCAGACATTTACCATAAATTAAAAATCCATTAAGATAAAAATGTTAGTTTATGATGTCACCAGATCATTTATCATGTCTCAAAAATTAGTGGTTTGGTTCCATAAGGCTGCATTGCCTTTAATACCTTTCAGAACCCTTAGTTCCCATCCTTATAAAAACAAAGCCTATCCCTCACTCTCTTCAAAAAGAATTTGGATAATGGATGGTGAACTGTAAACGCATTCAGTGGGTACTGCCCATGTCTCTTGTGGATAGAGAAGTCTGTAAAATGATTTAGGGCACCAACATCCAAAGACGCACTATCTTGATACTAACCCATCCCATATCTGGGGAATTAAAATATAGTATTGTCATGTTGTTGTGTCTTTCGGCTTTTCTCGGTTAGGGGTCACCACAGCAGAACTCTGGTCCGCTAATGATTGGTAGTTGATTTTTACGTGCTGAGTTACCAGCCCTGATGCACAACCTTCAATGAAGGTATGCCCATTCACGCATGTCTCCACACAGAAGACGCTCTAGCTGAGAATCGAACCAGACAGCATCTTATTGTGAGGCGACAATGCTACTGCAGCACCATCACCACGGGTCAAAATATAGTATTGTCATATCCTGGGTATTATTGGCTAAGCTTGTAAAGACTCTTGTGCCATTTGCCTAATAATCACATAAGAACCCATGAACCCATGAAAGGACAGCCAACTACACTTTCTAAAGTACTGCAAGTAAAAGTGTCACTTCTTTCTCTTTCTTTTTTTTTTTTTTTTTTTTTAATATTGAGGTCTTGAGTCCATGCAATATACCAGAGCAGTAGTACCGAGTTTGGCTTGTCAGACATCACAGCAACCTTTGGTTCTGGAAGACCAGAAAAATGTTTGTGAGGGTTTCCACTCCAAGTAATTGGCTTCATTTTCAAGTTGCTGATGCTGGAGTGTGGCAGTAGGAGGTGCTACACTCCTGAGTGTGGTGACATCCCTTGGATTAGAGACTAAACTGATATCCCTTCTGCTTGAGTTGGTGGTAGCTCAAATGATGGAAAAGACTTCATGGCACTTAAACAAAGACAGTGTAGGGTGCTTTATTAATATTTACATTCATTTATAGCATATAAAAACCTGTAAACCAATTATTTACACACTCATTTTATATATTCTTACTTTAAATTATTTACACATTATCAACACAAAAGAACTTAACTTTTATATTTAACTTCTAGCCCCCTTTTTCACAATCATTGTATTTCAAATAATACATCATCTTCTTATTCCCTTTTCTTGTTATATGACATATTCTCACATCTTTTTTTCAGAGTACCCATATTATCATAAACAGTACATTATCCTATTTATCAATATCACATTTTATTTACTTTATCATACATCCCATATAATATTATACTCATATTTATACATTTGAATCCTTTACATTCATATTTTTAAAGTTTTCCCAAAATTCTTTATTCTTCTTGAAATCCAAAAAATGTTTTGTTGTTTCATGATCATTACAGTTAATACAATTTCTTTCTTCCGTCACCTTATAGTTCATATTCCCTTTCACCAGTAAATTATCTAATAAAATTCTCCACAAAAAAAATCCTCTGCCTCATAAAAATATCAGACCTTTTTCTTCAGTATTTTTTCATCTTCTTTTAATTCCTTCCATTGGTGTACACACACACACACACACACACACACACACACACACACACACACACACACACACACACACACACACACACACAAATTCCAAAATCATATTATTCTATTATTTCATCTTCTTTTAATTCCTTCCATTGGTACACATACACACACACACACACAAACACACACACACACACACACTCACACACACACACACACACACACACACACACACTCACACACACAAATTCCAAAAGCATATATTCTTTTCCCATCAACCTCACTTACTTTTGACTTCCATAATTTCATTTTATATTTTTTTTATCCTGTCCCTTTTTTCTATTCTGTTTTTTTCTTTTATAACATCTTAGCTATCATTTATTTTTTGTCTTTTACCTTTCTCATTGGCCAAAACAAATATATAGATGCTAAATGTACGACTGTTTTGTTTTTTTTAAAATTCAAACCACCTTTTTCTTTTCCATTATAAATTATTTTTCTTCTTACTGGGTTCAAACATGAACCTGAAGTGAAGCTAAAAAAAAATCTCTAACTATTCTTTTTCCATTTGAGTGAGAATGTTACATATTCTCCCTAAATATGCCATTTTATGTAATACATACATATTCAGCAGATATGTCTTTTTCTGAAATAAGTAAAACATTTTTCACCAAGATAAATGATTGCTTGTTCCCGTATCTCTCTCCATTGACATAACACTTTCATACTCACCAAATGTCACTCCCATCCCAACGTCTTTACTTCCTTTCTTGTGAAATATGTTCCATTTATTTTTTATCTCATAAAATCCCTCAGACTTCATTTTGTTTAAATCCAGATCAGCTTTTTGGAACAGCTTTTCATTCCTTATTACAACCTCACTTATCCAGCCCCCTTTTTTATTATTATAAGTAAATTGTCGGCATATGTCATACATATTAGTAATATAACATTTCCTTCCATCTCATGTCTTGCCTCTCTCATTTCATACATGCATGCATATCTGTACTACTGCATTCATTACTAATGCAAATAAGAACATACTCATTGGGCATGCCTGAGTTAATCCTCTCTTAATATTTGCTTTCTTCCCATCCATCCAGTCATTTACCATAACTTGTATCCATCAATTTTCATAATACTTCTTTATTACATTAGCATTTTTTCTTCAGTGCCATATGCCTCTAAAATCATTCAGTCATAACTCACTTTATCAAATGCTTTAGCTAGATTACATGCTATCAACTTTCTTCTTTATTTTAAGTATCTGTACTAAATAATTGGCTATAATTAACATTTCTTTCATCTCTATTCATTTTTTTATCATAAATCCTTTTGCCTACTACCTCATCCAACAAGTTCTCCATCTTTTTTGTACTATTTTCGTAAATATTTTGCCAGCATTCCCTAAAGTTATAGGCCTCCATTTTTTATATCTTTTCTTTCAAAACTTTTTCCATATAAATTTTATCACTCCACCATGTCTTCTATCATTATACATTCCTCTGTCCATTCATTTAATATTAAAAATATATATATATTTTTCATTTTTTATCTTTATTCACTTCCTTATAACTCTCATAACGTATACCACATAATTCTGGCACTGATTCATTCTTACCTTCTTTTATCATCTTCTGTATTTCTTCTACTGTTATACTATTTTCTAAACAAATCTGATTTTTTTCACTTTCCATTCCTCTACCCATCCATTTCCTCTTTTTCATACATTTTTTCTACAATATTTTCTACCACCTGCATATCTTTGGGTTTGTATTTTATACTTTCTTTGTCATCTAAGATAGCATTCCCTCCCTCCTTCTTTCATGTTCACTTATTTCCTAATTAATGGGAAACCTCCACTTTCTTTCCTTTCAGAAAAAAAATGCCTATGTAACAATTTTTACTTTTTCCTCTATTCTTTTTTTTTATTTCCCTTATTTTGCTACTATTTTCTCTTTCTTACACTTTTGTAAAATTTATTTATATTTAGGATCATGGGATCATACGAAGTTACTAGGCTAATGGTCTGAGGGCCCTTAAAAGCCTAACCAAATGTTACCCTTGTTACCATGATCAGCATTTATTGCCTTTGTCCAAGAGGAACACAGGCGGTACCCCACAGGTGAATTTATGGTCACCCATCTAATCATCCAGACTGTGTTTGAAGAGGGCCAATGAGATGCTCTGTTTGATGTGAAGTGGGAGTCTATTACAAAGGTGTGGTAAGATCTGGGAAACAAATCTGCCCCTCCAGCAGGTTCTATTGATGTCAAATACCAGGTTTAGGTCTTTATAGTGAGTAACCCATGTGCCATTTGCTTTGTGGATGTGCAGCATTTCCAATAAAGCAGGTTCAGAGATCACCTTATATGCAAGGCAGAGATTGCCTCTGAGTAGTTTGTATGAAATGGAATAAAGTGACTACAGCTGATCCACATAGGATAGATGCTGAAGACCTTGAATTTTCTTTGTGAGGAATCTTTACTGTCTCTCTAATTGCTGCAGGTGCTTTGAAAGGTACATGTCAAAAGGGGCATTATACTCAATTACTGGCCTAATGAGTGAAGAGTACAGGTAGGTGATAACGTCACTTTTTCTCAGGCAATGCCCTTACTTATGAGGTGAGTCATACAGAATTCCCTTCTTACCACTCTGGAGACATGGTGATCAAAGGCAAGGTTGTTGTCAACCTGAGTGCCCAGATTGCTTACCACTGATGGAATACTTAGGGTATTGCCATTCATGTGGTAATTTGCAGGAACATCGCTCTTGCTGAAAGGGATGATAATACATTTTTTTGCATTGAGTTTGAAGCCATGACTTTGCCACCAGTCATTTGTTTGCATAAAACCTTCTTGAAGAATGTTGACATTGTTTGGAGATTCTATGATTGAACCCAGTTTTTCAGTCATTAGCAAACTTTCTCAGCCACAGTCCCTTAGTTTAACCTTGTACGTCAGAGAAATAGATTCCAAACAATACAGGCCCCAGGACCAATCCCTGTGGAACACCACTGGTAATGGGTCTGCTGTTGGTGGTGGATTCCAGTATTTTGACTGTATGGGTTCTATCAGAGAGCAGCCCACCTTACAATATAAGGGTTGATGTCTAGCTGGGAGAGTTTGTCAATGATGCCTGAGTGAGGGACAGTGTCAACCACCTTACAATATAAGGGTTGATGTCTAGCTGGGAGAGTTTGTCAATGATGCCTGAGTGAGGGACAGTGTCAAATGCCTTGGCCATATCTAGGTAAGATGAATGCACAAATTTCCCCTTGTCCAGGGCCCTTATGACTGTCTTGAAGAAGTCTACCAGGTTTAACAAGCATGATCTCCCCTTGACAAATCCAAACTGGGTAAAATGTCATCTGTTTTTATATTTATTTGCACCTTTAAACTGTTTTTAATATTTCTGCTTATACCCACCACTGTGTCCAGCTTTTATAAAATTGTCTCATTTTCATATGCTCTTTCCATAACATCTATCTCTCTCTCTTATTATTACTTTTCCCTTCCTTGTTATTTCCCTGTCTTCCCTGGTTCTAGCTCATACTGCTGTATGATCTGAAACTTCTGCCAGTTGTTGGATAAATTTGACACATTTGGACAACTCTCTGCTCATTTCTACAAAACTCAGCAAAGTTTGGCATCATACCCTGTGTTCCAGAACTGTTTTACTAGGATCCAGTACCACCTAGGCAAAGCCAAGTACTTTTCATTGATAAATCACACTTGTTTTACTTATTTAAAGAAATCACTGCTGTCTTCTCAGATTACTTGTGCATTTAACTGCTATTTTTGCTTGAAAAAGTGCTTTTTATCTCATTATTGCTGCCCTCAGACTGCCTGCCTTGAAATCACCTTCTGAATGGGATTTCTATATAGTTGTTTACATTTGTTTGTGGTAGCACTGTACTTGTGAGAATCTTTAATGTGTTTTTACATCAGAAAGACTAGAATTATTAATTTAGTTTCAGTAGGTGTTTGCCAGGTCTGTTAAGTTGGAAAACACACAAAAGGTCTCAAACTGCAGCCATTTTATTGGTCAGAGGGCTCAATGGTCAGTTTTTGTTTTACTTCAGTGCTGGTAAAAATTTGGTGTGTTTGTGCAGAGGTGCTTACTGTGTAGTGGCAGTGTCCAGTACAGATGCAAACATCTAGAAAGCAAATTTTACCTATAAAACTACCCTTAAAACTGTACCCTGTAACTTAGTGAATGTGGAGCAACTACTTTGTATGTGCACACATTTAGAGCAGCTAGACTACATGTTGAGTAGCACTACCACTATACTTTATTATTATATAACCTAGTCAAATCCCTAACCCCAAAGAGAATCCTTAGTAACCCTCTATTACCCCAGCCATTCTCACCACTTACAGTAGCTCATCAAATTACAGGTCCAAACATATGCAATGTCTCTGTAGCCACCTGGGTGGATATGGATATTGAGACAATATAGAAATTGTCTTATGTTCACGGACAACCACTTAATCCTTAAAGAAACAGACACAGCATGCAACAGATGTACAAAAACAATTTCACCGGAGGCAAAAATCTCACATACAAGCAAGGCTGTCCAAAACACACACACTCTACACCCAACACAAATAGCACTCACCACACACACACACACACACACACACACACACACACACACACACACACACACACACACACACACAGGCCAACTTTCACTGAGGCATTTAAATGTAATCTTCTCAAACATCAAAGGCATTCTAAACTTACCAAATGCAATGCTTATCCTCATCAAACTTAAGAGCAATATCTAACACCCAAAAACAAAGTCCACAAGGTAAACAAGCACACTCCCAGGATTCTAGCCATAAAAGACTCCATTGTATGACATACTGATGCCCACTAGTCAGGCTGAATGAGATGAATATAATGGTTAGCTGCCTATCTGGAGCCAGGATCCACCAAGTTATACAAGCACTTAAGTCTTTACATGACATGTACCAGTATAATTCAATCATAGTCCATGTGGCTGCTAATGACCTAAGAAGTACCTCACTGGACTATATGAAGAGACAAATTATTGATATCACAGAATATGTGTCTCAGGCTGGTATGTGACTTGTATTGTGCAGCATTCTTCCTTTGCCAAGTATACTGTCACAATACAAACAAAAGATGATGGATTTCAATAACTGCCTTAGTTTCTGGTGTCATTCTAAGAGGTTATATTATTAGCATTAGAGGACATGGTTAACAAACCATGTTATTCGCCAAGGATGGTCTGGACCTGTCCTGCCAGGATTCCGAGTATTGGACAAAACTTTATTCTCCTTCATACTGCCTTTTTTAGGCAATGCCAAATTGACAAATATCCAACATAGTAAATTTAACCCAAGGAAACCTTAAGGTTTTACTGCTCAATGCCTGGAGCTTAAACACAAAACCCCATTCCCTACAAACCCTCATCACTCTGGAGAATACAGACATCTTTGCTTACCACACATGCTTTAAAGCTGCATAAAGTACTGCAAAGAGCTGGGGTTCTTTATTTAGCAAATCTTCAATATTTACAATATAAACTGAATAAATAAAATTGTATTTACATTATTTATATTATACATAGACTATTTACATTGACCTCATATTCACTTTTTACATTCAAAATACATTTATATCTGACCCCGACTCTACTTTCCACAACCAAAATCTTATTTTTTTAAGAATTTTGATAAATGCCATTTAACATTATACATAATTTCTTTCACTCTTTTGGTCCAAATTATCCACATATCATTAAATACTTTTACCAACCTATTCAATAAACACTTTATCTTTATAAAACATATCCCATCATATCCATATTAATATTTTTGTATTCCTTAATTTCATTTAAATGATTATCTAACTTAGTCCATAATGTATCAATTCTTTTATATTTCAAAAAAGACGTGTTCAGTAGTTTCTTCTTCATGACAATAATTAGATATTCTTTCACTTTTTTATATGGTATGCTTGCTTTGACTGGTAATTTCCTTATTGCCATTCTCCATAAAAAATCATGGCATTCTATTCTCTTTTAACTCTATCATTTCTAGTTTTTATAGCTTTGATTTTTACTTCCTCCAATTCTTTCCATGGGTATACATAAAAATATTTCACCATTACATTTTATACCACTTTTTTTCTTTCGTCTTCTCCATTTTCTATATTTACTTTTTATATTACAATTTTTCTCTTGATATGATTTCATTTCTTTATTCATATACTATTTTACAACTTTTCATCATATCCCATATTTTTCTATTTGTTTTCAATAACAGGCTTATTAAATTACTGTTTGTTTTCCTTTTAACCATTTAAGTATTTTATATAGATGTAACAAAACTGGAAATACCACTGGATTTATAAGTCTTAAACCACCAACCTCTTTTGATAGATATAGCACACCTCTCTTTATAGGATTAAGGTGAGATCCCCATATAAAGATGAAGACAGTATTAATAATATCTTTTCAATTGACAATGGCATACTAAACACACTAGTTACATATGAAATATTTCCTAATACAACAGAGTTAAGCAAATAAACTTTTTCTTGAAAGAAAGTTTAAAAGAACTCCAAAAAGAACACATATTTTTGACTTTTTTCATAATTTTTTCCCATTGTACTAACACGGTATCTTGCTTTCCAAATGTAATATCTAGTGACTATTCCTTGGGAACTGAATTCAATACCTCTAATCCTGCCTTCATGCCCTAGGCCTTTACTTTTTTCTGTGTTCAAACGCATACCAATTTTATCTAAACACAAATTCAAGTTGCTCATAACTTCTTCCATTCCATTCATATGCTTAGTAACTAGAATTATGTCATCTACATATGATAGCATTATAGGTATATCAATACCTTTCTCTGTTCTATATATAACATTACCGTCTACTGAATTAATGTAACTAGTTACTGCATTCATAACTAGTGAAAATGTAATGTTACTAAAAGGACATCCTTGCCTTATACCTCTTTTAATATGTCTTTCCTCGCTCAGCCATCCATTAGTCAAAACTTTAATTTTGTTCAGTGTATATGCTGTGATACACACATTTCTTATTTTCATATTTAAATTAGAACCTTTGAATATATCCCATAGCAGATTATGCTGAATAGTGTCAAAAGCTTTGCTTAGATCTCTTACCATAATTAAAGTCTTTTCTGGGCTATTCAGTATGTCATCTACAAAATCTCTAAAAATCATTAATAATTCTTGACATCCTTTTTCCTTTAACACTGTTTATTGAATACAATAGAATATTCTTATGTTCTGATTCCACCCTTTTCTGTAGTAGTTTCATAAAGATGTTATGATTAGTATTATTCAAAATAATAGGCCTCCAATTTCTTTTATCTTTTTCTCACCTTTTTCCATACACATTTAAAACTTCTACTACATAATAACTTATATTTAAAGCCTTCATTAAACCACTCATTTAATATTCATATGAAATACATCTTTTGACTTACTCTCATGTTTATACATTTGTATATTTACTTGTGTTACTACTATATCCAATTCTTTTAATCTTTTATTTTTTCCAAATCTATATTTTCTTGCTCAGAAAAAGTTATTACTTTCCTTCATATCCTTTATTCTTTAATAACAGTTTTAAATAAATCTTTTATATACTCTACAACAATACATATTATATCTCTTTGGTTCTTCTGTACTATCGCTTTTTGTCTCTTAAATTTATCATTATACTTATTTTTTCTTGATTCATTGCATATAATGCTTGTTCTTTCTTTAAATATTCATTTCAGTTTTTTATAAGAAGTTCTTCATTTAACTTAATAAAACATTTTTCACTCCCTTTCTCTTTTTAACTTGCCATCCTTGATAATGTTTTTATATTTCTTTTTAAAAGACATCCACCATTCAGAACAATTGTTATAGAACTGTCACATACTTATATGATCTTCCTATAATTCAAACTTTCTTTTTTCACCCTCACCTACTCACTCTATTTCATTAATTCTTTTTAGACCTTTTCCTATCTTAACATTACTAACTTTGTCTCTGAATTCTATCCAGATAGCTTTATGGTCTGAAAAAAAACAGTGTCTACTGTACCTTTATTTTTTTATTTCCAAACCTTTCAAAAGCAAAATAGTCCGTGTTCTATATATTCCTCTACTCTATCTCCATGAATTGTTCTTACATATTCTTAACTTCCCACATCTCATAATTTCCATAACTTTTTTTAACATCATTCCTTTTCTTTTTATTTCTCAAGTTACAACTGAAGTCTCCTACTATAATAACTTTCATATTAGTAGCAATGTAATTCATTAAGGCAAACATATTTTCTTTTTCTTTACTAGTTGCGTATGCATATAATGCAATTATTTTATGGACTTTATGTCTCCATATAATATCAATAACTGTAATCCTAGTCATTAAAGTTACAGTATTATCAAGCACCTTAACTGCCTTTTTAATAAGTACTGCTATTCCTGAGCACAAATCTTGTCCTAAATTTACCCCACCAACATTCTGTTTGAAGTCTTTCTTCTTTCATTAAAAATCCTGTATCTTCTATTAAAATGATAACACTATCACATTTTTACACCAGTCTGTAATAGCTAGTCATCAAACTGTTAAGATTCAGCAATAATATCCTGCAATTACCATTATTTCTGTTTAGAGAAATGTTCTAAGGAAAAAGAATAAAACCATCACCCTTTTTCTTCTTCTTTCCCTTTGCATTTAATCCAATAGTTTTTCTCTTTCTCTGTCACACTCTTTTACCGGCAGATTTTTTTTACTATACTCCAGGTAATGTCTTCTTTGTCACTAACCTCGGTACCTTCTCCTATATTTAGTTCTTGTTATTTATGTGTCAGACTTTTATCAGCATTTTTTGACTGTTTCTTCTGTATTTTTTCTACATGATCTTGACCCTGATCTTCTTCACTTACTACTTCCATAACCCCCTGAATGTGTTCAGACATAGTAGCTTCATGTATTTCTACTGTCCCTCCTTTACAATCCATCCACATATGAAATACCTTATTACATTTATAACATTTTAGCTCACATTTTTTTTTCATCATGACCTATTGCACCACATAAAAAACATGGATTCAGGTGCCAAGGCACTGTGAAACCACACTGCAAGACAGCTGGATGCGGACACATGGCTGGATGGCATTTTAGCTGCAGTGACATATGGCTGTGGACAATTTCCTGTGAGCAAAGAAGATTCTCCTGTGACCTCCCTGTATGTGGTAGAAGGAAACCCTCGTAGTGAGAGAGCCCACATGCACCCAGGAGCAGAAGGGTGCATCCATCTGCAGTATAGGCTAGTGCAAGCAAATGCCAGGGGGGCATAAATGTGGCACTGTGAAACAAGTGTGCATTGGGCAAAGTCTTTATTAATACAACATGTGAAGTGATGTGTGTAGTGTTTGATGTATACTATGCACAAATACAATCACAGCACATTGCTGTAGTCACACTTATGTTGGAGGATGTGTTTTAGGTGACACTCCCTTACAACAATAGCCTTTCTACATGGTGTAACTGGCATCCCTCTGAGAAGTGATTCCCTACAGCTTTCAGTTAGGTTTTGCTCCTGCTGGAGAAGAGATGGAAGGTCTGGAAACTGTACTGTAGGCCGTTCCAGTAACACCTTCAGTCGACGGTGCCATGCATCCACATGGTTATTGGTGCATGGAATATCCATGTCAGAGACATCGCAAACATTCCAGAATTTCAAAGGGTATGATGATGGCAATTGTTGAGGTGCAGGAGGGCAGGAGGTATACTTCATTGGTCAGCCACATACGTAATGATGGCCCAGAAATGTTGCTATGGGCTTAGCACAGTCTGGTAGTGTAGACATAATCTCCATAAATGCAGGCACATTGTTGTCCACTGATAGAAATGCTAGTACAATCAGCTTGCGGATTGCTATTGAAAACACAGTGTCCGTACCATAAAGGGCCACAAGGTGGTGATGCTGGATTTGCCACCAAATGATTTGTGCAAAATGGAACAGGCAACCCTTCAGGACACTCTTGGGGAATGCCTTACAGCTGGCATGGATTGCTGCCTTATCAAAATCAGTCATGACGTAGTGTGGATGTAAGGTGCATCCGAGATCTGCTTCCATCCCCTTAAGTATATCCCACATATTGTTGTATGCTGACTCTGTTTTCTGCATCATTAGACAATACACCAGGGGAACAATCCTGGTGGCCATGGGGGTACCAATGTATCCATGTAATGTGTATAATCAGCAGCACAGATCTGCACGTGTTGGGAATGTGTCATCCCCAAGAATTATGTCTGACCTGCACATATCTGCCAGATTTTGTGCTGTAGTGAGCAGAGCAATGGTGCCCTTGCCATCCATATCCGACTTTCTTCTTAGGAGGAAGTTACCACTGCGCAGTGGATACTGCTGAACATCAATATCTGATAAAGTTGCAGGGGGTATTAACATGGATGCACATGCCTTCTGTTGTACTCTGGTAATATTGCAACAGAGGGTGGCATGACAAGGCATCTCTTGTAGCACATTGTCATCTGCCTTTCAAAGGACATTCTGCATTACCTGAATAGGCAAATCATGGCTGTGTTCTGCTCTTTGACATAGTTCCACACATAGCACAGCTACCTGTGCATTGGTTGCATCAGGCCCATGTTGGTGTGGCAAGGATTTCTGAAACTCTTCCCAATCGTCATCATGGTGAACAGTGACAGCTTGGCCTCCACAGGCCTTTATTCTCCACTCAATATATGCCCAGTATTGTTTGGATAGCACCTTCCACTCAAAATGGTATAGGTATCTCTCCATCACTAGCATGAGCTTGTCACACCGGCTGAGCACTGTCCAATATCTGCTGTCAAGCTGACCCGGTCTGTACTTGTATTTATTCTCCACCATATTAACAAGACTGGTAGAGGGCTGCTCCACATCCATGTCCTACAGTTTAGCACAGCAGAGCACTGAAGTGCCAAGGAGGAATAGGCCATATTGAGACTATGGCAGCTGTGATGATCATCACCTTGCTCAGTATATGTCCTGTAGTACCTTGTTATGTCTACTACTATATGCAGTGTCTTACAAGTCCTGTCTGCCACAATGGGCTGTTTGTAGCTCTATGCACTAGACCTTGCTGCTGCAATATCCCCTGGTACTGTTCAGATGTTCTGTTTTCCAAATGGAACAGCCCTAGCATAGTCAGCAGTGTCCAGAACAGTAGGTGTCTGGGCTGCATGGATACACTACTGACACTGCATTCAGTGCACTGTTCCCCTTTAATACCTTGCTGTCTGTCTTGACCAATCAGAATACATTGCTAAATCTCATTCCCAGATACAGACATTACTTAGGGACTCTTTCCTGTGCAGCACCCTTTTCTGCTTCCCTGCCCTACATATGTGGTTACACTATCTGCAGCTATCATAGGATGGATATGGTGAACCCCAATATGACACACAATCTGCTTCAAAAGACTACAGTCTGCCATGGTAGTTGAACTGGAATAATGAGTATTTGTTTTCCATATGTAATATTGTGTCCGTACTTTGCTGTTGTAGTGGTCATGGGGTTGCTACTGTATTAACATGTAGACAGTTGTGTGCTGGCCACAGTTGTCACCCTCCATTTACAACTCACTGTGCTCTGGCATGTAAGGGGGTTGTAGCCACTAAACATAACATTTAGTCTGGTATATGCTTCCTATCCAGCTTGCATAGCAGGATGGTGAGCACATATCTGTGTATCCATAGGGTAGGCTCTTCCTGTTAGGTGTGACAGCCATGCAACGACATGTATCTTGGGCTACAACTTCCCACAGTTGTAGGTGGGGTACACCACTCTTACAATATCTACTGCCTACCTGTCCCACATTTGTATACATTCCTGTCCACCTCATTGCATTTGTTATCCGCAGTACTCGGGGGAGACAGGGCCACATATCTCTTATGCTCTTGTAACATGACATCTGGGCAATCTACATTGAACTGGGCACTCTATTTGCCTTTACATTCATACTACTTCACTAGCATAACAGGTTCTCAGCATGAGCTTCATGTGCGTGATCAGTATGAGGTATGAAACTCGGATGTCTGCTGCTAATTTCTAACGTCTGTCTTAGCTACTTAGACATTACATGGCCAGCGCAACACAATGTTCTATTAAACAGCAGGCATATATGTGGCAATACTCTGGACATTCTACATATATCACTAATGTTACAACCTACTATGGGACTGGCATATTATCACTCTGCTACATTTCGCATGTTGCTAGGATAATGGTAATTGGTGTAGCGAGCATGTGTTCTTGGGTCTCACAGCTGCAGTTGCAGCTTAGCTGGATGTCATTCTTTCATAACATTAATCCTAATGTTTATAGCAGACGGGACCATGTATTTTCTGTATGCAGACCAGTGGGGCGTAGGTAGAGGCAAGAGTTAGTCTGGTGGAAGGAGAGAGGAAGTGGTTGTTTCTGTAAAGTAGGCCTAGTTTTATGTGTGTTTTCTTGATGTTTACCTGGATATGAGTGTTAAATTTTAGTTGATTGTCAATTGTGACACCAAGAAGTTTGGCAGAGGGTACAATCTCGATGGAGGAGTTATTGAGACTGGTTATATGGAGGGAGTTATTGTCAAGAGGGGAAGACTTTGAGGGGGAGAATAGAAGGATTTTTGTTTTATTGGCATTTAGTGAGAGGTGATTTTGGAGCATCCAGTTTTCAGTGGTTGAGAAGGCTTTTTGTGTCGAAGATTGGAGCTCTGTTAGGTTGGTAGCGCAGCAGATCAAAGTGGAGTCATCAGCGTATTGCATAATTTTGGTGTTAGGAATGGCTTTGTGGAAGTCATTAATGAAGATATTAAATAGCAATGGGCCAAGTATGGAACCTTGGGGTACTCTGGTAGGGGTAGGAAGGAAAGAAGAGGTGGCTTGACCCCATTTCACGGCTTGGGACCTGTTTGAAAGGTAGCTAGACAACCATGAGAGAGTTGTTTGAGAGAGGTTGAGATTGGAGAGATGGCTTAGAAGGTGGGTATGAGAGATGGTATCAAAGGATTTGGATAAGTCAAGCAGAACAGAAGATACCATATTACCAGAGTCACGGATGGAGTTTACAGAATGTAAGAAGGAGAGAAGGGCGGTGTTAGTACTGTGCCCTGGGCGGAAGCCGTGTTGGGTAGGAGAGAGTAGCTGGTGTTTGGTAAGGAATGGCAAGAGCTGCAGGTGGATACATTTTTCAAGAATTTTGGAGACGGGAGAGAGGATAGCTATGGGGTGGAAATTGGAGACATTACAATTTTTGCCACCCTTATGAAGTGGAAGAATAAATGCAGAATGCCAAAGTTTGGGAACACAGGATTTACTTAGTGATCTATTGATCAGGATGCTGATAGGCAGACCAATAGCATCAGAGGCTATTTTTAGGAAGGAGGATAGAATGCTGTCAGGGGCGTTGGAGTAAGGCTTAAGTTTATAAACAAGTTTTTTTATTAGATTGGTGGAGATGGGTTTAAGTTAAAAAATAGGGTACAGATATGAGGGAGGGGCAGATTGAGCAGGGGGGAGGAGGGTTAATGTTGGTAAAGGTCTTAGCTCAGCGATAGAAGACGTAAAGAAGGTATTGAATAGCGAGACAATTTCGGGATCAGGTTTGCTGGTGTCTGGGCAGGGGTTGTTTTCTTGTACCTGGGCTGAGGAGGGAATTAATAGAGTTCCAGAATTGTTTGGGATTTTTAGCATGATTTTCTTGTAGTTTGATGTAGTAAGATTTTTTTATCTCTAATGACTTGTTTTTTTTGGCTAGGTTTCTGAATTGTTTATATTTAAGTACTATTTCTGGCTGTTTATGGTGGAAGTAAGTTTTCCATGTTTTTATCCCTTTGTTGCATTATCTTTTTTGTATCTTTGGTGAGCCATGAGGTGGTCTTAGTTTTGACTCTTTTAGTTCTGATTGGAGCAAGGGAGTTAAGGACAGTTAAGAATGTAGAATTGAAGTAGTCAACGGCTTTGTCTAATGGTAGTATTTTTAAGGGGTTCCAGTTACTTAGTTTAAGGGAGTTAGAGAAGGTGGTGGGGTTAAAGTTAGGTTACGAGTATGAATGTATTGGTGAGAGTGTGATGAAGTGGGAGTAGCTTGAAGGGTGAAGGCAGGGAGGTGGTCTTCTAATGAGTCAGGAATGACACCGGATTTTATGACTTTGTTAGGATGAGATACTAGGATCCAGTCAAGTATGGAGCCTGGAGGGTTGGTTTGGTTAGGCCTGGTAATGGAGTTTGTAAGTTGAGTGAAGTTGAGTAGGTTGATTGTTATTGTGGGATTAGGGCTGATGATTTTTCCCCAGTGAATATTTACATCTCCCATGATGTAGGTTTCTAGTTTAATATTGGATGAGGTCCAGGATAGTATGTTCTCCAGGGTATTGGTGTTGTTACCAGGGGGAATATAGAGGGAAATAATGCAGATACTTTTATGGGTATTTATTTTTAGTAGGCCAATCACAAGTTCAGCATTAGAGAAAGAGGGAATAGGGTTAGGGTAAGGAGAGATGGACAATTGGTTGGAGTAGATTAAAGCTACACCACTACCTCTTCTACTTGGGCGGTCAGATCGGAGAGAGAGTGAAATCTGGGGGGAAGGAATTCGGAGTCACTTATATGAAGTTTTAGTCAGGTTTCAGAGATAGCTACTATGTCTGGTAGGTTATGGTTGAGCCAGGCATGGAAGAGGGTTAATTTTTTTATTTTTGGTCGTTGATGGCAAAGAGTTTAAGGTTTTTACTTGAGGGTTTGGTGCTGGTGCTGGGGAGGTTTGTTGGGGAGAGGTTTGGTCCAGGATTAGGGTGGATGTCTCCGGCTAGACAAAGGTAAGTGGGAAGGTGAATATGTTTGTTAGGTTTGCATTTGGTTAGAGAAGGCTGACAGAGATTTGGTTTGGGTTTGAAGTAATTAGAAGAGTTTGGAAATTTTATTTTTATTTATTTATTTGCAGTTGGTTTACCAGGATAGTCCATTGGGCCAAAATGAACCCGTTTTCAATGGAGTCCTGGGGAGAAAAGCTCCATAGCAATCTCAATACAGTAGGTTATTAATGATAGTTATACAATGCAAAAGGTTCAAGCAAATAATTACAAAAAAGTTCAGCATATATTAGAAATTCTGTATACTTATGATGGATCATATAGATGATACAGACTAACAAAGTAACATTACAAAGTAATACTGGAAGTAAATTCATATTATGATGCATAAACTTAAGAAGTGCAGTCTAGTACATTATATCAGACTAGTACATTTTTGCAAATTACATAGGAAACAGAGTGTGAGTGTTGGAGTAAAAAGGAAGAATTACTGGAGAAGCAGGGGAAGGATGGAAGATGAGGTAGCCAGAGTTAATTATGTGGGGTGGGAGCATGAGCATTCCCACTGGGATGCTAGGTGCGAATTAAGAGATCTTTTGAAAATCAAATGGTTAGGGATTGTGCAAATGGAAGGTGGAAGGGAGTTCCAGAGGCATGCTGGGCCGTAGGATAGTAGTTTTTTTCCAGGGGGATGAATTGGTTTATGTACTTCTAGTAGATTTTGATTATGAGATCTTAATACTCTATTTGGCAGATGCATTTTAAAGGCAGAAGAAAGTGAGGGACAAAGGGAGGGGTTGAGAATGAGTTTGTGGGCGAGAGTTAATTGTGTGTAGGTTAGATGATTAGGTAGCTCTAGCCATTTTAGTTTTTGGAGAGAGAGACAGTGGTGGGTTGATGACCTATGGCTAGTAGCGAACTTGGCAATTTTGTTGTAGCAGGAGGAGAGTTGTTTTTTTACAGAGGACTGTAGATTAGTTAGGAGTGGAGCTTCATAGAGAAGGGAGGGGATGAGAAAGGAAGTAGAAAGAGTGATTTTAGTTGCAGGTGTAAGGTAATGATTTTGTCGGTAGAGCATACCTAGTTTTTGGTGGGTTTTTTTGATCTTTAGTTGTATGTGGGAGTTGAATTTTAGTTGGTTATCAATTTGGACCCCAAGTAACTTGGTATCTGTCACCAGTTCCAGATGTGTGTTATTTTGACTCATGATTGAGAATGTATTCATATTGAAAGGAGTGGTTTTAGTGGGGGTAAATACCATTAATTTGGTTTTAGAAGTATTGAGAGCTAGGTGATTATCTTTCATCCATTGCTCAGTGGTTGAAAAGGCATCTTGTGTAAGTTTTAGAAGTGTGGGAATGGATGAGGCAGAGCAGATAATAGTTGAATCATCTGCATACTGGATGATATTTGAGAATGGGATAGATTTGTGGAAATCATTTATAAATATGTTGAAGAGAAGGGGACCCAGTATGTAGCCTTGTGGAACTCCGGTAGGGGTATTAAGAAATGAGGAGGTGGGTTTCTTCCATTTTACTGCTTGATATCTATTGGATAAGTAGCTGGAGAACCAAGTCAAAGAGAAAGGACCTAGGTTAAGTTCGGAAAGTTTAGTTAATAGCAGGCTATGTGAGATGGTGTCAAATGCCTTGGAGAGGTCAAGAAGTAGGGTAGATACAATTTAGCCAGAGTCACGGGCTTTGTTTAGAGTTTCAAGGAAGGAGAGCAGGGCTGTCATGGTGCTATGATTTGGTCTGAATCCATGTTGTGAGTGAGTTAGGAGGTTATTATCTAAGAGATGTGGTAGGAGTTGAAGTTGGACACACTTTTCTAAGAGTTTAGAAATGGGAGACAGGATAGCGATTGGGCGGAAATTGGTTACATTGTTATTGTTGCCACCTTTATGTAAGGGTATGATAAAGGCATGTTTCCAGATTTGAGGTACTATACATTCTTGTATAGAGCGATTAATTAAAATGCTAATGGGGTAGGCAATTGCATCAGCAGCTATACTGAGAAAGTAAGAAGGGATGTTATCAGGAGCGTTTGTACATGGCTTTAGTTTCCTAAGGAGTTTCTTTATAGTAGAAGTGGGAATTGGTTTTAGTGAGAATAGAGGAGAGTGGGAAAAGTGGGTGTTAGTGGGTAGTGAAGATGACGAGAAAGTTTGAGATGGAGAAGAGGTAGATAGTATAGAGTTAGTTGATGTGAATGAGGGACATGTAGTAGTGCAGGGTAGAGTGTTGCTAGTGGAGAGTGGGGGTATGTTGGAGAATGTGGTGGTGGTAGAGAATGAAGAGGTTAATTTAGAAATAGATTCAATGAAAAAAGAGTTAAATTGGGTAGCTAAATCTGAATCTGGAATATTTGGGTCTGGGGAAGGGGTATCTGATTTGCTGGGGTTAAGAAGGGTAGAAATACCTTTCCAGAATTTCTGAGGATTTGTTTTATTATTGTTTTGGAGTGTTGAAAAGTAGTTTTGACGATCAGAGATGATGAGTTTTTTAACTTTATTTCGAAGTGTTTTATATTCGTTATGAAGTAATGGGGTTCTGTTTTTCTGGTAGTGTGCCCAGACTTTATCTCTGTGCCGCATAGATGCTAGTGTATTTTTGGTCAGCCATGGCGTGGAATTAATCTTTATTCGCTTTGTCCTTAAGGGAGCATGGGAGTCAAGTATTTTTAAGAATGTTGAGTTAAAGTGGTGAACTGCGTTATCTAGAGATGATGTTTTTAGACAATTCCAGTTTATTGATTTAAGGTTGTTTGAAAAGGTTGTTGGGTTAAAGTTTTTTTGGTTATGGGTAGTAATGTAATTATGGGTGCAATGTAGGTTTGAGGGGAGATGGTGAGTAAAGATGGGTAAGTGGTCACTGAGGGAATCTGGAAGAGTGCCACTATCAGAGAAATAGTGGGGATGGGAGACTAGAATCCAATCTAGAATACTACCAGTGGAAAGATTTTTTGAGGGGCGTGTTATGGAGTTTATTAGTTGAGAAAAATTGTAGAGGTTGATGTTGAGAGAGTTTGTTGGAGACTGAATGGTGGCCCAGTTAATATTCATGTCTCCTAAGATAATAGTTTCATTGCTAATGTTGTTGGAGAGCCAGGAGAGGATGTCTTTAAGTGTAGAAATATTGTCTCCTGGGGGGATGTAGAGGGAAGCTAGACAAATGCGTTTGTGTTTGTTAACTTGAAGTAAAGTTAGGAGAAGTTCAGCGTTATTAAAGTGTGGAAAAGGTTTGGTGTAGGGAGTGACTAACAAGGAGGATGAGTAAATGAGAGCTACTCCTCCACCTTTTTTATGGGCTCTGTCTTTTCTGATAATAGAATAGGTGGAGTTATTTCAGAGTCTTTTATATGAGGTTTCATGTTTCAGAAATGGATAGGATGTCAGGTTTGTTATGTATGAGCCAGGCGTGGAGGTTTGGGACTTTGTTAACTATACTTTGGGAGTTTAATGAAGTAAGGAATATGGACTTGTTTATGGTAGTTGGGGTGGGGGGACCTGGGTTGGGATGAATATCACCTGATAATATACTGATGGTCAGATGAAAGATTGGGTCAGAGAGGTAGTTGAACAGCTTACTGAAAGGATTGGGATCTATTATGATTCTGAGACATTTATTGGTTGTTGTGGGGATGGAGTGTTTTTGAGGTGTGAATAGTTTGTATGGGAAAACTAGAAGGTTATTGATAGGATAAAGATGGGGAGAGATATGCAAGTGTGAGTGTGGGTGAGGGGAGTTAAGATGGTTGGTTACATGGAAGGATTGTGAGTGGTAGGAAGTAGTGAGTTGTGTGAGGTAATGAAGATAGGTTAGATGAAGAAGTAGTAGAAGTGAAAAGGAGATGAGTGAGGGTTTTGGGAGCATGTTGAGATAGGGTATTAAGAGGTGTAATATTGTTGAGAGTTATATATGTAAATAAGAGACAATTATATATAGAGAAGATGATAAATACCTAGAATTAGTAAGAGAGAGGAGGGTTATGTAGGGATTAGAGAGGGTGTGGTTTTTGTGTATGTGTTGGAGGTAGAAGTGGTAACCTATTGGCTGGGGGAGATATCTTGGGGAGGAGAAAGTATTTCAATTTTGGTGGGAAAAGGAGATGGGTGTTACTGTAGTATTGGAGGCTGATTAGTGTGGATTGACAGTGGGTGTGGTTTAGGAGGGATATAGGTAGAGGTGTCGGGGGTGGGTGGGATATGGGGGCAAGGTAGGGGAGCGGAGTGAGCCTGCAGGGCGAACAGAGTGGGATACACAACCCAGGAGGGCAAGAGGAGATCAAGAACCTATCAGTGGAGCGATTGTCAGCAGAAGGGTAAGTGGCAAAGGGTAAGTGGAGGGAAGCTGGAGTAGAAGGGGGAGTGAGCACTAAGTTTTAAGAGGGAGAGGGAGAGAGAGTTTAAGGAAAGTTGGAAGATAGAGATAAAGCAAGAAGAGAGTTAAATAGAAGTCTATATTAGAGGGGAGAGAACAAATGCTGAAGTGCACCTAGGCCAGCAGGGGAATCTCTGGACTAAGCAGGACTGGAGTGGGAAGGGAGCTAGTAAGGGCTAATAGGTATCAATTAATAACAATTGTTGAGAAGTTATCAGAAAAATAAGTACTCAGGGAATTTGGTGAGGGGGAACAATGGGGAGACAGAAAGAAGGGGAGTGTAGGCTGCTGGCTTTCCTAGTTGGGAGTGTACTGAAACCTAACAGTAATTTAAGGTTTAGCAGTAGATGCACATACTTTCTTGTGTTTTTCTGAGAGGCTGTTGGATCAAATTCAGTAAAGGGATTGAGGCAGCAGAGTTGGATGGATGCTTGAGCAATTGGATGAGTATATATACTTTGGTAGGTCAGGTGTCCACCCAGGCGAGGTCACAGGTAAATTCAGGGCAAGAGAGCTGGGGAACAGGAGAAAAAGTAGAGAGAGTTAGAACTATAGTAACATAAAAACACCTTGGCACCTAATAGTGGTAGGAGGCAGGTATGAAGCTTGTGTTTAAAAGCAAGCATCAACAAGTAAAGCAACAAAGTGTTGAAAACAAACAATACCAATAGTTAATGGTAATATACATAAAAACAACTGTAGAGAAGTTATCAGGAATAGGCACTACATTTCCATGCTAATCTGAACATGCATCAGACAGGTATTTCATTCATTTAAACAAAACTATTAATGAAGGCAACGTATTAGTCAGGGCCGTGGTATAGATATATAGATATGTAGTATATAACCACAGTTAAGCGACCATACTACTAATGCAGGCCAGTGTGATTAATGCAGGCCAGATTGATTAACCAAGGGCCGCTAGCATAGGTTTGTGTTATAAGGAAGTTGGCGTTAGTGGAGTAAGCTTCAGACCGTTTAAAAGTATCTTAAACTCTCCGGTTTCCCAGATGTTTCTACCACATAGGCATTGCTCATTTAGATCAGGACAGAGCTTTTTTACTGATAAAACAGACTAAGACTTGTAATGTAACATACAGGAACTTAGCGTTAAACCATTGTAACACGTCATACACTCAGGTTCAACTATATGCATTAATAAAAAGCAGCAAACATGAAAATCAGTACAGAGACTTATTGAAACTATCTGCGCTAGCAGAGAGCTATGAAATAATTCAAATAAAAGCAACCTACGGTCAGTTATATCAATGGCGCTATTGAGTAGGCAGCGTTCCTTTAAATCAATAACAACAGCTCATTAAATCATTCATTTGCAGGCAATCACTACCAGAATAGACAGGGAAGTGTCGCAATACAAGGTACCCTTCAATAGCGTTTAACTAAGCACGTGCAAATTGTAGAACTAGGCGTTGTAATTAAAACAGATTAACTAGTTGATTTCACGTTGTTTACATAGAACATATTCAGTTTACATCTCAAAAACAGCAGATAGAACATTTCCACAATAGTCCAGTAGCCTAGCACATCTATTGTAATCAAGTAGAGCGTACCTGAAGGGACATTCCCAAACCGTTCTTATAATATAAAACTGATTATAAGTGCTAGCATATCACTATTAAGCTCATATCTAGTACATCACATAAAATTCACTGCCTTAACACTTTTCAACAATGAACTCGATAGAATAAAATAGTGAAAAACAATGGTTCTTATACAAGCAAGTATTACTTACAGGAGTATACACTCAACCAAGAACGCACACCAGCCGAGGACGGGCAGGATTTAAAGATGGCACCCAAGGTAGAGAGGGGTTTATATCATTTTACATTTAGGAGAAGGATAGGGTGGAGGTGAATTAAAGAGGATGAGATATTATGAAAGTGAGATGTAGGGATGTTGTGAGTGGGAGATGGGGGAAGGATTAAATAGAGATCAGTGAAGGAGGTGGTATGGTAAAGAGTAAGTAGAAATAAGGGCAAGGATATAGAGATAAGGAATGAGAAGGGAAAGGTGGACATGGTAGTGGAGTTAGATGTGATAGAGAAGGATGAAGAGATATTAGGTGGGTGGGGGGAGTGGTAGTGAGTCAGGTGAGTTGGAGGAAGGGGTGGGGTCAGGTGGGTAATAGGAAGGGGAAGGTGGTTAGGGATTGGTTGTGGGATAGGGAGGGATTAGTGGGGAGAGGAATAAATGTAGGAGTACTGGGGCGGGTGGAATTTGGGGGCAAGGTAGGGGAGCGGAGTGAGCCCACAGGGCGAATGGAGCGGGAAGAGCCAAGAGAGGCGGGAAAGGAGCAGAAAAACAATCAGAGACTGGAGGAGGATAGCTACAGCTTGGGTGCAGGTATTCTGTTTTCTAGCTAGGGTTTCTTATAGTTAAACTGTGAAATTATGTTTGGTAAGTTGCATGTTTTGGAGGAAGAGCATGACAGTGTGGTGGAAGTATCACTGTTTCAATAGAGAAGGGCAGAGACGCATTCTAGGCAGAGAAAATATATGGAGCAAAAAAGGTTTATATCTGGTCGTCTATATCTAGAGTAAGCTGCCACCTAGTGGAGAAAGGAGGGAGGTACACTTTGAAGAGGTTCCTCTAAGAAGTAAGGTTTAAGGAAGAATAGATAGAGGTAGTGAGAGGACTAAAAGATTAGACTGGAGATCAAGATTGGGGGGGCAGTGCAATGGCCTGCGGTAGGCTACCTACAAGCGCACCGAGGTAGGATGCTGCTCAAGTTTAGATAGGCACTAGTATAACATATATGAGACTAATTACATACACTGAGTTTCTTTCGTAATGGGGAGTCAAGATCCCAGTATTTGTAGAGTAGATCAGACAGATTGTCCACAGACGACTTCTCTTAAAAGGATGAGTTTCCTGTTTAGTAGTAACAAAAGGGGGGAGAACACCCGAGGGAGCAGCTGTAAAAGGAGAGAAAAAAAGTTAAATTGGGGTAGGGAAAAATAGGTCGAGGGAAAGTGCAGGAAGAGGTAAGTTCAGAGTAGAGGTGGGTAGTCTTATAGAGTGGAGTAAAATGGAGGAAAGAATGGAGAAGGGAAAAAAAGAGCAGGCAGAGGGAGAGAGAAGTTGAGAGGTAGAGAAAAATGGAGGCAGAAATAGTTGAGCAGTAGTCTTGTAACAAACTTATCACTTCAAATCACATACACATTAGAAACAATCAGTGCCCATGTAAGTCACCCAAATGGCAAAAAAAAAAAACATTTGTTATGCATTTAATAGTCAAAATCAGAAAATAAATAAAGTGTGCCAAGGGTATATTATAAAACTATATCTGCAGCTAGTTTAGGTAGTGCGGAAGCTGTGTTTGCTGGTAAAGATACTATAAAGCTTTTTACCGCCAAAACAAAAGTCGCTAAGAGTGAATTATCTCCTCATGCCACATCTTTCCCACTCTCAAGTTCATGTTCATAGGTTGGTACTAGGCTATCAGCCCTAGGGCCTATACAAGCCTAGCCATAACAATTCCCTGGCTATATCTTCTCACACTATTTACTTCCCTGGACCCCTGTCTAGCAGGGCGACTGACGTGATCCCCGGGGTGAATTTCCTTTCTCCCATCCAATCGTCAAGGTTCCTTTTGAAGAGGACCAAAGAGGCACTCTGCTTGACATGTATGGGCAATCTATTCCAGAGTCTGGGGAGTCTCTGGGTCAGGAACCTATCCCTCCAGCATGTTTTGTTTATTGTGATGACAAGGTTTAGATCCCTGGAGCGTGTGGCTCTGAGGGACTGGGATTTCTTTAAGTGTAGCATGTCCAACAGCTCTGGGTTTGATATGGCCTTGTATGTTAAGCAGAGGTCGCCTCTGAGTAGATGATATGCGACAGAGTATAGCTGGAGTTTTTTAAGGCAGTCAGCATAGGGCATCTGCTTTAGGCCTGTGATTCTTTTAGTGAGGTATTTTTGCGGCCTTTCCAGTTGTTGCAGATGTCTTGAGAGGTACATGCCAAACGGGGCATTGTATTCTATAATGGGTCTAATGAGGGATGAGTACAGTGGGACAATGACCTCCTTTTTTCTGGAAGAAAAGCCCTTAGTGATGAGGTGTGCTACATAGAAGGATTTCCTGACTGTTGTGGCGATGTGGTTATCGAAGGTGAGACCACTGTCCACCTGTGTCCCTAAGTCTCTTATCACACTTTCGGTGTTTAGTGTACTGCCACCTATATGGTAATTCACGGATACATGTTTTTTCCCAAAGGGGATAACTATACATTTCCTGGCATTGAGCTTGAGCCCATGGCTCTGGCACCAAGCATCTGTTTCTGTAAGCCCTTTTGTAGAGTATCCACATAATTTGGGGATTCAATAATGGCTCCCAGTTTGCAGTCATCTGCAAACTTTATTATTCAGAGTCCCTTAGTGTTGGCCTGTACTTCAGAGAAGTAGATGCCAAACAAGAGCGGTCCCAGGACTGAACCCTGAGGTACTCCACTTGTCACTTGTCTGGAGCTGGATTTGGAGTCAGCTACTTTTACAGTGTGGGTTCTATCAGTAAGCCAGTTAGCAAACCATTGGGTGACGTAGGGATTAATGCCCAGCTTAGTAAGTTTATCTATGATTCCAGAGTGGAGGATGGTGTCAAAGGCCTTGGCAAGGTCTAGATAGGCTGTGTGGACCACCTTACCCTTGTCCATGGCTCTGGAGACTGATTTGAAGAAGTCAATCAGGTTCAGGAGACAAGATCGGCCCTTCACGAACCCAAACTGGGTGGGGTCCAGTGTTTGAAGGTTGCCAATGTCTTTGTTTATAAGTTCCATGATAATACGCTCCATGGCCTTGCAGATAAGGCTTGTCAGACTGATGGGACGGTAGTTTCTGGGATCCAAGGTGGATCCCCCCTTGTGGAGTGGGTTAACTGTAGCTCTGCCCCACTCAGTGGGCACAAAAACTGAGGTGAGGATATGATTAAACATGACACTTAGGTGAGGTGCCAGTTCATATTGTAGTTCATGTAGTACACAGCCCAGGATGTCATCTGGTACCATGGATGCTGTATTCTTAGCTTTTCAGAGTGCATTTTTTACCTGTGTGGCCATTATTACCAGAATTTGGCAATCTTCCGGTATTAAGATGGGCCATTTAGGGGGTGAGAAGGGGTGAAGTTGGCATTGAATCGATCTGCCAGGATATTGGCAATATCCTTGGGATCAGTATATTTAATGCCATTCTGTTTTAGCTCAGAGCAGATCTGAGTATTGCTATTTAGATTCTTGACATAGTTATAGAATGCCTTGTGGTTGTCTTTGGAATCTTTGGCAATTTTATTTTCATAACTAGCTTTGGAGGATTTTATGAGGGATCTCAGTTTCTTACTGAGGCTGGTAAGGAAGTTTTTTGCATCCTGGGATTTTCCTCTTTTCTGCAACAGTTTCTTCCTTTTGTTGTAAAGTTTGTTTATGGCAGGGGACCACCAGATTGGCTTCCTTTTTTTGGATGAGAGCATCTTGGTTCTATTTGGGATGGCACAATTCATGCATGAGTGGATGTGCTCGTACAGTGCCTTAGTGTAGGATTCAGCAGTTGAACTTTCAGTTCCCGTCTGCATGGGTGTCATGAAGTTTGTCACTTCTGACTTGAGTAGCATGAAGTTAGCTTTGGGGAAGTTTCTTATGGAGGTTTCCTTACTAGGGGATTGGGTGGGATGTGGATGTTAAGAGTGATTAGCTTATGGTCACACCTGACTAACAAGGGGGTGACCATAGGTGTGGAGCATCGATTTCCCATGTTGGTAATGACCAGGTCTAGCATACTGGAGCCCTGGTGGGACTATGGATTAGTTGATCTAAGGTATTGGAATTTATGAATTCCAAGAACCGTTGGGCAAAGGTGTTGGTACATGAGTAGTTTTCCCAGTTAATGGCAGGGTAGTTAAAATCACCCAGTATTAGGGTGTTTGGTTCTATCTTAATATTTTCCAGTATGTTTAGAAAGGTGTAGTGAGAATCTTGGGGTATAGTGGGGGATCTGTAGCAAGCTACAATTTGGATTGCAGTCTTACCTAGTGTTAGATGCACCTGGAGAATTTCAGACGCATTGTGTTGGGCAACTAGCCTGGTGGTGTGAATATCCTTGGTGAATATTGACACCCCTCCACCTTTAGTGTTTCGGTCCTGCTTTGGTGGCCGAAAAGTGTGGTAAGAGTTGTAGCCTGGTATTGCAGGGGTGCTCTATGGAGCCTTGAACCAGGTCTCATTTACTGCACAGATATCGATGTTCTCCATTTTTAGGAGTGCCTCGAGAGAGTGCATTTTGAGGTTTAGACTTCTAGAATTGAGTAGCATTACCTTCAGATTTTGCATGCTTGTACCTGTTACGGTGGTGGTTTTGTCCTTTGAACTTTTCCTAAAAAAGGCCCTATAGGGGTGGCAAGAGCCTTAGCCAGTAACTTGAATCTCAGGGGCGACAGGTGCAGACCATCTCTGGCAAAGCATCGTGTTCTGTCAATCATGTCGTCCCAGGCAGACAGATACTGGATCCCCTTTGAATGACACCAGAAGCTTAGCCAATTGTTGAAGTCAATCATTTTGTCCTTATATTGTGGTATCATTCTGGGCGAAGGCAGGATGCTACTCAGGGCTAGGATCATACCTGCCTGGGCCACATGATCCAAGAGCTCTTCCATGTCTCTTTTCATGTAGTCCAGAGAGGTACGTCTCAAGTCATTCACTCCAACATGGACAATGACAGAGTCATATTTGTACTTGTTGTGGAATGACTTGAGTGCATGCATATGTGGCGGATCCTGGCACCTGACAGGCAGTTGACTGTAATTTTCTCCTTGTTCAGCCTGGTGAGAGGGACATCAGTGTGCCGGACTATAGAGTCACCTATGACTAAAGTGTTAGGTACATTGTCTTGCCTTAGGGGCTGTTGCTGGGTGGCACACTGGTGTTGTGAACTATGTGACACTTTGGTTGTGATTGGTGTTTGTTTGCATTTCAGCTTCAGAGGTCCTTGTTGCTTGGGCAGGTTACAATTAAGGGCCTCTGCATATGTGGATTTAGTGTTGCTATATGTGGGTGTTGGTGGTGTGGGTTTAGAAGGGCTATGTGTTGCTTGAGGTGTAGTGTGGATGTTAACCTTCTCCTCTTGACTGTCTAGCACAATCTTGGGTGGAGAGAGCTTTGCTTCTATTTTGGCTATGTAAGTGCATCTCTCACAGGCTGTAGTGTTCCTCACATAATTTCTCTAAATAAACATCCTGCAACTCTCCCAACTGCAGAGTTATAATAAAACATATCTCATTGTGGTGTTTTTCTTCCTGGAATAGCTGGATTTGGAGTCAGCTACTTTTACAGTGTGGGTTCTATCAGTAAGCCAGTTAGCAAACCATTGGGTGACGTAGGGATTAATGCCCAGCTTAGTAAGTTTATCTATGATTCCAGAGTGGAGGATGGTGTCAAAGGCCTTGGCAAGGTCTAGATAGGCTGTGTGGACCACCTTACCCTTGTCCATGGCTCTGGAGACTGATTTGAAGAAGTCAATCAGGTTCAGGAGACAAGATCGGCCCTTCACGAACCCAAACTGGGTGGGGTCCAGTGTTTGAAGGTTGCCAATGTCTTTGTTTATAAGTTCCATGATAATACGCTCCATGGCCTTGCAGATAAGGCTTGTCAGACTGATGGGACGGTAGTTTCTGGGATCCAAGGTGGATCCCCCCTTGTGGAGTGGGTTAACTGTAGCTCTGCCCCACTCAGTGGGCACAAAAACTGAGGTGAGGATATGATTAAACATGACACTTAGGTGAGGTGCCAGTTCATATTGTAGTTCATGTAGTACACAGCCCAGGATGTCATCTGGTACCATGGATGCTGTATTCTTAGCTTTTCAGAGTGCATTTTTTACCTGTGTGGCCATTATTACCAGAATTTGGCAATCTTCCGGTATTAAGATGGGCCATTTAGGGGGTGAGAAGGGGGTGAAGTTGGCATTGAATCGATCTGCCAGGATATTGGCAATATCCTTGGGATCAGTATATTTAATGCCATTCTGTTTTAGCTCAGAGCAGATCTGAGTATTGCTATTTAGATTCTTGACATAGTTATAGAATGCCTTGTGGTTGTCTTTGGAATCTTTGGCAATTTTATTTTCATAACTAGCTTTGGAGGATTTTATGAGGATCTCAGTTTCTTACTGAGGCTGGTAAGGAAGTTTTTGCATCCTGGGATTTTCCTCTTTTCTGCAACAGTTTCTTCCTTTTGTTGTAAAGTTTGTTTATGGCAGGGGACCACCAGATTGGCTTCCTTTTTTGGATGAGAGCATCTTGGTTCTATTTGGGATGGCACAATTCATGCATGAGTGGATGTGCTCGTACAGTGCCTTAGTGTAGGATTCAGCAGTTGAACTTTCAGTTCCCGTCTGCATGGGTGTCATGAAGTTTGTCACTTCTGACTTGAGTAGCATGAAGTTGGCTTTGGAGAAGTTTTTATGTAGGTTTCCTTACTGGGGGGTGGGGGTGGGATGTGGATGTTAAGAGTGATTAGCTTATGGTCACACCTGACTAACAAGAGGGTGACCATAGGTGTGGAGCATCGATTTCCCAAGTTGGTAATGACCAGGTCTAGGATACTGGAGCCCCTGGTGGGACTATGGATTAGTTGATCTAAGGTATTGGAATTTATGAATTCCAAGAACCGTTGGGCAAAGGTGTTGGTACATGAGTAGTTTTCCCAGTTAATGGCAGGGTAGTTAAAATCACCCAGTATTAGGGTGTTTGGTTCTATCTTAATATTTTCCAGTATGTTTAGAAAGGTGTAGTGAGAATCTTGGGGTATAGTGGGGGATCTGTAGCAAGCTACAATTTGGATTGCAGTCTTACCTAGTGTTAGATGCACCTGGAGAATTTCAGACGCATTGTGTTGGGCAACTAGCCTGGTGGTGTGAATATCCTTGGTGAATATTGACACCCTCCACCTTTAGTGTTTCAGTCCTGCTTTGGTGGCCGAAAAGTGTGGTAAGAGTTGTAGCCTGGTATTGCAGGGGTGCTCTATGGAGCCTTGAACCAGGTCTCATTTACTGCACAGATATCGATGTTCTCCATTTTTAGGAGTGCCTCGAGAGAGTGCATTTTGAGGTTTAGACTTCTAGAATTGTGTAGTATTACCTTCAGTTTTTGCATGCTTGTACCTGTTACGGTGGTGGTTTTGTCCTTTGAACTTTTCCTAAAAGGCCCTATAGGGGTGGCAAGAGCCTTAGCCAGTAACTTGAATCTCAGGCGACAGGTGCAGACCATCTCTGGCAAAGCATCGTGTTCTGTCAATCATGTCGTCCCAGGCAGACAGATACTGGATCCCCTTTGAATGACACCAGAAGCTTAGCCAATTGTTGAAGTCAATCATTTTGTCCTTATATTGTGGTATCATTCTGGGCGAAGGCAGGATGCTACTCAGGGCTAGGATCATACCTGCCTGGGCCACATGATCCAAGAGCTCTTCCATGTCTCTTTTCATGTAGTCCAGAGAGGTACGTCTCAAGTCATTCACTCCAACATGGACAATGACAGAGTCATATTTGTACTTGTTGTGGAATGACTTGAGTGCGTGCGTTATGTGGCGGATCCTGGCACCTGACAGGCAGTTGACTGTAATTTTCTCCTTGTTCAGCCTGGTGAGAGGGACATCAGTGTGCCGGACTATAGAGTCACCTATGACTAAAGTGTTAGGTACATTGTCTTGCCTTAGGGGCTGTTGCTGGGTGGCACACTGGTGTTGTGAACTATGTGACACTTTGGTTGTGATTGGTGTTTGTTTGCATTTCAACTTCAGAGGTCCTTGTTGCTTGGGCAGGTTACAGTTAAGGGCCTCTGCATATGTGGATTTAGTGTTGCTATATGTGGGTGTTGGTGGTGTGGGTTTAGAAGGGCTATGTGTTGCTTGAGGTGTAGTGTGGATGTTAACCTTCTCCTCTTGACTGTCTAGCACAATCTTGGGTGGAGAGAGCTTTGCTTCCATTTTGGCTATGTAAGTACACCTCTCACAGGCTGTAGTGTTCCTCACATAATTTCTCTAAATAAACATCCTGCAACTCTCCCAACTACAGAGCTGTAATAAAACATCTCTCATTGTGGTGTTTTTCTTCCTGGAATAGCTGCTGCTGGAAAATCTCTTCTATATCTGGAAAAGGTTTGCATGCCTTTTCTCTGACTACGAACCCTTCCACTATTTCAAAAATATACATAGAAGACTTGACTGTCTTTCTACCATCATCTCCAACCACTGGAACTCCACTAGAAGGCATATATGCTCTCTCTCTCTCAATTCTCCAACCTCAGACACAGACATAGAAAGCTTGATTACCTTCTGTTCTTCCTTCTACAAAAAAAGGATAACATTAGAATCTCTACACTCCATAACTAGGAAATCCATCACATAAATGTTTTACACTTACTCACTGTCCTTCAATTTTGTTCAAAATCATGAAAACAAAGGTAACTACAAGATGGTTTTCATCCTCTTTCAATACAGGTTTACCCTTTGTAACACAGAAGTCATCAATAAGTTAGATCCTGCAAAGTGAATAGCCCTGCATGTTTTCACATAAAATGTCAGCTGCATCTTTTCTGACTAATTCGTAAACCAAACTAAACAAACACTGGAGGCTGCCTTTGTCTGTAAGCACTACTATAATTCTGGTGCCATTAGTAAACATACCACATGAGACTAATTATTTATAGGTACTTTCTTTAGAAGCCTTGACATACATTCCCATGAAGTTGTTAGCTTTTATATTTTAAGTACAAATATCCCAGAGATAAGCAGACCATTTACATGTTGCTCCTATCCATGAGGGATAAGGGTGCTAAACTAGGGGTAAATGTGAGTTTGCCCATCCATTCCCCCAGATTACATTTGAATAGTGTAAGAAAAGTACTTTTCTTTATGTGGAGTGTAAGACAGTTCCAAAGAAGTGATATTCCTGGTGATAAATAGAACACACTGGAGGGATAGATATGTCTGTATATTGCAAAAGAGATTTGGATCTCTCGAGCAGGTGTTGTCAATGTGTAATAGACTGGACAAGATAGGGTCTGCTGATGCTCTGTACACAAAACAAAGTTTAGCCCTCAATAGCCTGTATGATGCTAAGAAGAAGGATAAGGGCTTGTGATGGTCTGCATAGTTTTCTATGATTTTGAGCATTGATTTTCTTATAAGAAAGCATTATGGATATTGGAGTTGTGTCACGTTTGGACAGGTATACACCAAAGGGGGCATTACACTCAATGATCAGCCTCATGAGTGTAGAATACAGTGAAACAATCCTATCCCTGGACACGGACACCATGTCCATAGTGGCTATGTAGTTATCAAAGGATAGTTCATTGTCTGTGTGATGAAAGGCGATACTGCCAGCACAGCTAGCTGGAATTTTGTAAAACAAAAATGTACATGCCCTATTGTAACTGTTTAAATGAATATGTTTTAAAAGAAAAAAGTGGAGGGTTAACCTCAGTCCAGCAAACTTTTGAAAAATATCTGAAATTAAATCACTTTATAGGCTAAACCAGGCATGGGCAAACTACGGCCCGGGGGCCACATGCGGCCCATTAAACGTTTTGATTCGGCCCGCCAAACTTGAAAAAATTTAATAAATTAACCTTGTTAATGTTTTATTTCCCCTGCAATTCTGATGTTTCCTCACTAGATGGCGCACTCTAGATATATTGGCTTTGTTGAGGTGAAGCGTAGGCCTATTACTCCACGTTTGCACTTTACCCTTTGACCCAATCGCCACAACAAAACTAACTCCAGACTTTGATGCGCTGGCTAAAAAAGGAGACCAACAACACTGCTCCCATTAAAATGTGTGTGTCTCTGTTGTTAAAATAAACAGTGCGTGCAGATCAAATATAACGCTTCACAGACTGACTTGCTGCAACTGTTTCGTCCTTGCACTGGTCGTTGTTGACTTTTGGCACCAGGGAAACAAATTGAATAAAAGGAACAGGACAAGTACATCTGCATCTCCTACCGTTTTTGAAAAAAAAGACAGTCAGGAGGAGAGTGATGGTGATATCCGGAAGGATAACAGAACTTTCAGTGCTTTAAAAGAAAACAGTCATTTATTTGATTTTCAGTGTTTAAAGACTCATTTCGAAGTCAGAGATTTTATTGTAATGCTTTTCTTCATTTTCATTGGAAATTAAAGCACATGTTTTCTCCATATCCCATGATGTGTATTTTTCCCCCAATGAGGTGACGTTTTCAAAGCATGCCATCTATCTGCTCCTGTTCCGGTCCCTTTGTCAAATGTTAGAACTCAATGTGGCCCACGAATCAAAAAGTTTGCCCACCCCTGGGCTAAACCATAAAGATGCTATCTCACAGATTTCAATGCAGCCAGAGACACAATGTCTGAACTTGAAAGCTTTCTGTATTGTCTTTGGGGTGAAATAATTACTACTCTGGAAGTGTGGAGGTATGAAATTGTTTTATGACTTCCAGCACCTGCCAGAGATCTGAGCAAAAGCCGTTGTGTGTGCATTTTTACAGGTAGATGCTAAGTCCTGCCAGCTGCCAGCAATGGGGGTTTGCATGTGAACTAGAAGTCAGACAACCAGAAGTGATGTCATTCTGCAAGTTATCTCAAACATAATATTTTAGATATTATTTTGAGAAGTCTCCTGGTGAGACAGAGCATTCTGTATTCTGTCTTGGGCCTGACAAGAAGAACCATTCACCACATGGTTTGCCTTGTTCTGTTAAGTAAGTAGTGAATAGTAACTCTCTTAGATACAGTCAGGAATATAGTGAAGCTTGGTTTAGATATTGTTTTTCTTTATTTGTCTGAGTCTCTCCTTCAATGTTATCTTAAATATTTCCTGTGGTTTGAACTCTAATGCCACTGTGAATATATGCTTACTATTTTCTTGTCCTTTTATTATTTATTATTAAATATCCACATAACGCAAACCCTCAAAAAAAGTGAACAGAAAATTAGGACTCCTCTATAGAAATAAAAAGTTCATGACTAAACAGACCAAAGCTACTATTGCTAGAACCCACCTCCTCTCTATCCTTCTTTATGCCTCCCCTATCCTAACTAATCTTCACCTTACTGAACTTCGCAAAATGGAATCGTGTTACAACAAGATTGCCAAGTTTGCTACAGACTCCACAAATAGGTCCCATCATTGTCATTCCCTAATGCAACTCAAGTGGCTGGAGCTTCCACAGCTACTACGTCTTCAACAAGCCACAGTAGCACATAAACTTTATTACTACCCTGAGAAAACACCAGCACTCCAGCTACTAATTCAGTCTCACAACTCCTCTAGAGCCCTAAGATCCAGCAGCCAAAACCTCATTCATGTAATCAGACATAAAAATGAAGCAGGAAAATCTCTCTTTGCCTGCACAATAGCCCAAAATTGGAACTCACTTCCAAGCCACATAACTACCACTTCTTCGAGTACCCAATTCAAACACCTCCTGAAATCCCATTATTCAAACAGTTGACTCTGGTCTTGCTACTCCCCAGGGTAAACAATAACTTTACACAGTTGCAAAGATTCTGCTTCTCCCTGACATTCCTTACATAGCCCCACTAATATCCTTGTTTTTCATCCAAACTCAGCATCATTGCAATAGGATAAAACATACTATCACCTGTTCACTACAATACTAAAATCTGTACCTGATATAGGCTATAATCTGTAACTGAGAAAGGTATAAGCCTTATCAGGGAACTTCATATTCTCATCTTGGTCTTACTTCAATATCTATATTCTTGATGTGTGGTTATCAACATGTATATATACATATATATATATATATATATATATATATGTGTGTATCTATGTCTCTATAAATGCTAATTTATTGTGAAAGAGAATATAGATTAAAAAAAAAATTCTTGTTAATTTTCTACTACTCATTACTTCTAACAAATGCATTATATACTGTGGAATTTTCATTTTTGTACTACTCTAAATAATGTAACACCTAAATTTGTTCTTAAAACTTGCTTAGAACTGTATAATTGCTAAGAGTGTAACATGGAGCTTTTCTCCCCTGGCCTCCGCTGAAAATGGACCTGTGTCCAGTCGGACCCTCCCGGTTAACAAATGTAAAATAAATTTAAAAAATTAATATTACAACCTTTCAATGTGGCTGATCTTTGCACAGAGATGTACGTTTTGAGAGTACTTGCATATTTATTTGGTGACACTGTGTGGGCCACTTCTAATAGCCTTGCACTTGATCAAGCTACCATTTGTATTAACATTAATTTCATTCAGTATATTGGGTACCCTAGTAAGGGCCTTAAAGTAGCTGGTGAGGGGTTCTGGTGGCAGTGATAACTATCTTATATTCTGGGCAAAAGGGTGCATAGCTAGTAAATCTGTGCCAGTCTTTCCCAGGTGTGTGTGCATGTGTTTGTGTGTGTGTATCTGCAAATCAAATCTCAAAGTGTGTGTGTCAGCTACTTGGGCAGGGACATGAAGCACCAGTTGGACAGAGGGAGTGTTGCAGGAATTGGCTTGAAACCTTGGCTCAACTCTATAGCTCTGCCAGTGGGGAGTCTTAATGGGGATCTGTTGAAAGAGAGAGGAACCAGCCCTTGACTGACTGTAGTCTCTGTGTCCTCTTAAGGGAAATTATGTTTGATGCAGAGAGCTGCATCTGGAGATACTGTGTGTATACCTGTCATCCTCGCAGTGAACATCCCCCACTGGTGCCAGTGGTGAGGACTGAGGCTCCTTGATTACTGGCCCAGAGGTGGAGGGTCAACAAATATTGGTTGGCAGTGGTGGGATATCCACATCAAATCGGTGGGTGAGTCGGTGTCAGGTCACCACTTTTAAAGGGTTACCAGACCTTTTGGTGAAGGAGCAAGCCCTTAGCACTTTGCTTGAGGACATGAGAATCTGGTTAGCAGATAGGGAATGCAACACTGCAGATGTGTTGGGGGAAAAAGGAGAGCTATACCTAACAAGCATGGCATCACTGCACAGGAAAGAGATACTCACTGCTGCACATGACTATTAGGGAACCCATGATGGGCAGCCTAAACCACCCAACAGAGTCTGCCAGTAACAGGGGAAGCCACTAATTCATGTACATGGCCAGGATCAAGGGTTACATGTTTTAAATGTAACCAGTGGGGCCATGTAGCATATAGATGTCTGCAGAGGCAATCTGGGGAACAAAAGGGTACCAAACTACCACAACAGGTTAAATCCTATCTTAGTAGATGGGAAACAAGCCATTGCTAAGACAGACACAACCTCTGACCTAACCATTGTGAAACCTGCGATGGTTAAAGAGGAGTACTACTTGTTTCTGCAGTCTATTCCAGTCAGAGCTTTAGGAGGGACCCCATTCCCAATACCTTTGGCTAAGATTCACCTTGAGTGGGAGGGTGGAATAGGAACCAAGCATGTAGGTGTGTTTGAGGATATCCCTGCAGGGTGCTATCCTGTAGCAGTGAGACTGAAGGTGAGCCACAGCTGCTGCTGGGTACTGATGTTCCCTTGTACAGAGTAACTGCAAGGGCAGAGGTGAGTAGTAGTACCCAGGCTGACAGTGAGGCACCACTGTCAGAGGATACCAGACTTCCTGTGGAAGGGGAGCTGGGAAAAGTTACAAAGAGAGAGTTGAGACAGGCTCAGCTCTCAGACCCTACATTAGGAGGCTTGTGGGAGTTAGCTAGGGAGGCACCTGATTATCAAGAAAAGGGGATTCTGTATACTGGAACAAAGGGTTACTGTATAGAGAATGGACCCCTGATGAAGGGTTAGAGGGTTAGAGAATACAGCAGTTGGTACTGCCCAGAGCCTACTGTCTGGCACTTCTAGCCATAGCCCATGACACTCCCTTTACAGGTAATATGGGCATAAAGCATAAGAAGAGATGTATTATGCAAACCTTTTATTGCCATGGGATTACAAGGGATGTAACAGGGTACTGCAGGACCTGTGAGCAGTGCCAAAAAGTAGGCAAGGCAGGAGACAAGGTGAGAGCTCCTTTGATGCCTTTGCCTGTGATTGAGGAGTCATTTCAGAGGGTAGCTATGGATATTGTGGGGCCTCTGAGTACCTCAAGTTGCACAGAGAAGAGGTATATTCTAGTGGAAGTAGATTATGCAACCAGATACCCTGAAACGGTGGCCCCATCCCCCATTGAGGCAGAAAAAGTGGTAAATGCTTTGTTAGAGATTTTCAGCAGGGTACGTTTCCCAAAAGAAATATTGACTTACAGAGGTGGCAATTTCATGTCAGACCTGCTAATTTGTCTGTTGAAGCACTGTGTGGTGAAGCACCCAAAGTCCACCCCCAGCTTTGACTACCAAGAAACAAATGCCAAAGAGGAGTGGCCCAGTGACTGAACCCCAGTGCATGCACTTTCTGTAGTGTCACACACACACACACACACACACACACACACACACACACACACACATATATATATATATATATATATATATATATATATATATATACATATATATATATATATATATATATATATATATATATATGAAGAATAGGTTTAATACTATGCTATTGATCCACAGTACTATTGGTAGCCTAGCTGCAATACACTAATTTATACGTACTCATTGACATGACTAATTTATACTTAGTTTCAACCACTTTCAATGAGGGCATGAGGGGGCCAGACCTATGTTCTATTTACAAATGCCCATTCATTCATACACATTACTCTTAAACAGGGTCAGGCAGCCACTTTGATTTATATCCAAGAGAAAACTAGTCCATAAAAGATAAATTCTCTGGGATGTACTTCTGTCAGTCTATCTCACCAATAGGTCATATTTATGGTTTTATGGAGGTTACAACCTCTTAAGTGGGTGTTGAGAGTGTTATTAGTTTTCTAGATGCACATGAGGTTTCACTGGAATGGATCATTTGCAGCTTTGTAGACTATTCAGAAGCCACCTCTCACAAGTTTGGAGGGAACAAAAAAAAAAGCAAGAAAGCAATTTATGGCAGTACCTGGGTCCCTAATTGCTGAATAAACTTTCAAAATGGTGTCACCTATGTGGTAGTTGCATGGGTACTCAGTTTTGCCTACTGACACCATGCTGCAATATTTATAATTTAGTTTTAGGCCATGTTCCAGAAACCACTTTCTGATGCATGTTTGTCCATCTGAAAGATCTGGAAACTAGACATGGAGTTAATAACAGCTCCATGTATGCAGATATCTGCATACTTGGTCAGCCACAGGCTCTAAATACCAAAGAGATGTGATCCTTGGAATGATCCCTGATTTGTGCTGGTAACTAATCTTTTTGATAGGATGTGTAGACTATGTGCAGCAATGCTGTCAGTTGTCATGTATGGTCCAATAACAAGTCTCTGCAGCAGCCCCAAAGGTCACTGATATCCTGCTGAACATTTCTCTCAAAAGCTACATCTTGCCTACAACTAAGTATAAAAGTTGCATATTTGCCTCAAAAGTCTGAATTCCACTTCAGTTCCCTTTTATTTTTCTCATAAATCCCCTGTTAAACATGATGTCAGATAGCATAATATATATAAATGTGTTTTATCCTCTGGGTTCCATTTCTCAAGTGCCAGTTGAACATTTTTTTTAATTTTTTACTATTTCAAAAATCACACAGTAAATAAACAAAGTAACATATTTACATAAATTAAAAGAAAAGGTCTTGCCAGATGAAACTCTGGGGGAACATAGTAAGGAACATAAGAATAGTCAAACTAACAGTATGAATGTGAGGGAATATATATAGCAAGTCTGAGACTGCCATATTTCCCCTACTGCAAAGTACACAGGTCTCAGAATTAAACATATAAACATTATAAACAGCATGGGTGTGGGACTGAATTCTGTACATTAGATCAACCAAAAAAAAATGCTAGGTTTTAATGTGCCTGACATTTGAATTCAATAATTTTTACTTGAACAGCAGTTCATTTTTCAGTATAAGGACTCACAGGATGAGGGTTTACATTTCTGACATGGAAACCCAGTCATTGATTGGAGGTGGTTTAGAATGACAGCTTCTCCAGTGTATGAATTCAAGCTCTTACCCATCTGCTAGATAGTTTGCAGTCAGACATTTAGTGCTCTACATTTCATAGATTATTTCCATCTTAGAGTGGCATGGTGGATAGCGTTGTTGCCTCACAGCAAAAGGCCCTCTGGTTCAGTTCAGCTAGGGTGCCTTCTGTGTGGAGTCTGCATGTCCTTGCTGTGTTCATGTGGGTTTCCTCTGGGTGCTCCAGTTTCCTCCAACACTGTAAAGACATGCAGCAAGGTAGATTAGACACTCTAAATTGACCATAGGTGTGTGTTTAGTATGGAAGTACAGTTATGGCAGGGCTAGCCATCTGGCAGTGCAAACTTTGGCTCTAGATGATTGTCACTGTTGAAGTTACACCACAAATTCATGTGCAAAAATGGGAAAAAGAGCTGTGGATGGACTGATTTCATATATTCTTTCCATATCCTTCTCTGATGTGTTAAAAATATACCTCTCAACTGTTATGGATTTTGCAGAACATGCCTGATTTTGCCTCACATTTCTGCTCTGTCCCTCACAATTTTTCTTCCCTGGTAAATCACTGAGAACTGCAGCCAGTCAACAATGTTAGTTATTAGACTGTAATACTTTTTACTGTTAAAAATGTACATTGATGCAAAACCTGTTGTTCTATTAAAGTGTTGTCCAAAACCATTTTTTTTTACAATTAATTTAATTTCCAATTGTATTACTCAAGTTAATGTTGCATGTAATTTTGCAAAAAAAAATAACTGTTTTATGTTTTTCTGTATAACCATACTCAGAAAATGATAGGCACTGAGCAATGTTTTACATACAACTTCAAAGCATTATGGATAATCTAAAGCAAGTTACCTCTTTGGTAGGACTGCTTCTTATTTAACTTGTGGTTTTACTACATCATTAGGAGTTCATCTTCAGTATGAGGCGTTCTGTCTGCAAGAAGTAGTGGCCTTTTATGGGAAGTAGGAAACTTCTTCTGATATATTTAATATGGGAATACAGTAATCTATTCATTAATTTAGACAGTGAGGCATCATGGGTTCAGTCTTTCATGATGTCACATCAGAGATTTTCATTTCTGAGAAAAATATTCAGGGGACTGTCACTAATAACAAAATAAAATGCAAAAACAACACACTTTTTGCATCAAAACTATATAATTTGGTATTGTATGTGTTAAAGAGGTTATTCTAGTTCCAAATGTTTGTAACTTATGGTTTCTCCAGAACATGGACAATACACTGTAACTTTTTAAGCGAATTAGAGTAACATTTAAAAATTTCTTGATTTGGGGCCTTTGTCCATTATTTTTGACAATGTCCAGATTTCTTGAACAAAGAACAAGAATCAAAAAACAAGTCCAGAGTACAGTCAAGTGCAGTAAGAACGTGCAAAAAATAGAAATATGAACTGCACATAGACTTACAAAACAGAAACTTATTAAAACAACAAAAAAAAAAACAACAAAAAAACAGAGGCAAGTGCTTTCACGACTCATAGGTTGCTTCTTCAGACAATTGTACTTACTAAAAACATTCATTTAAATAGTAGCTTACCATCACAGCTTAGTATAATTAACCAATCAACTGAGCTAATAATTTAATAAAATAATAAAAAAGGGGGGAACATTTTCAGAAACACGTATTAACTTTATAAAAACATCTTAAAAACATATGCTATGTTAAAAATAAAACTAAAAACTAATTATAAGGTAGTATGTAACTACTTATGTTTAAGAGGGCATGCTTTCAAAAAGGGTTTTAAAGAAAACATATTATTCAACCCAGGATATTTGTCTGCATTTAATAAGAGGAGCCACTTTTGCTCAGCAGCCTCTGTTTGGTTCTCTATATCACCCCCTCTAGTGGAACAAATAAGAACTTGTAGAATTAAAAACTTAAAACTATTTGTCGAATCTGTATTTATAACATGTACTGCCAATGCATTCATTTCCTTTTTGTTTCTAATGTCTCTGTTATGTTCTAAAACTCTGCCTTTGAAGGTTCTATTTGTTTTTCCCACATAATGTTGTGTTGTTGTGTCTTTCGGCTTTTCCCGGTTAGAGGTCACCACAGCGGAACTCCGGTCTGCTAATGATTGGTAGTTGATTTTTACGTGCCGAGTTATCGATGCACAACCTTCAGTGAAGGTATGCCCATTCACGCATGTCTCCACGCAGAAGACACTCTAGCTGAGAATCGAATCGGGCAGCGTCTTACTGTGAGGCGACAACACTACCGCAGCACCACCACATTTTTGGCAGAAGGCAAAATAAACAACATTGTCAGTTCTGCAATCTGCATAATGATGTAAAGAGATTCTAAAATAACATGAAGGATGTATATACAATGCTTGACTATAAATGAACTTACAAGCAGAACAATTTCTACATGGAAAAGTACCTATCTTCATGGACTTAGGTGCATGTGAATGCGCTGATTTGTAGCACAGACTTTTTAAGTACAAACGGTTGCAGTGGCAACACCTGCATTTACAAGCTTCCCTGCAACATAAAGTGATCCATAGGGGTCTACGAGTACTAAATATGCCTAGCTATGGCAATGAGTATCCTGAACTACTTCGCACATGGCAGGAACTGAACTTACAGTTTAGTGTGCAATACATTAACTTAATTATACATTTCTTTCTTCCTCTTAAACATAAGTAGTTATATACTACCATATAATTAGTTTTTACTTTAATTTTTAACATAGCATATGTTTTTAAGATGTTTTTTATAAAGTTAATACGTGTTTCTGAAAATTTTCCCCCCTTTTTTATTATTTTATTAAATTATTAGCTCAGTTGATTGGTTAATTATACTAAACTGTGATGGTAAGCTACTATTTAAATGAATGTTTTTAGTAAGTACAATTGTCTGAAGAAGCGACCTGTGAGTAGTGAAAGCAGTTACCTCTGTTTTTTTGTTGTTTTTTTTTGTTGTTTTATTAAAGTTTCTGCTTTGTAAGTCTATGTGCAGTTCATATTTCTATTTTCTTGAACAAAGAAGTTGAGAGGTAGGTTTAACATTGACAATCAGAAATAAAGTAAGGCAGGTCAAAATGACAGAATTTAGGTACTTGAGATGTGGAAATTAAATAAAGAATTGCCGGATATTATCATAAATTAGGAACATTGTGTGACACTCGATAATACCAGACGTCTGATTAAAAAGAAAAAAAATATGTTATATGCATGTTGTCCTAGTAGAAAGAGAAACATATACTGTAGGCATAACAGAAAAAATCAGCAATAACAGGTAGAGACTCTGTCATGGTGATATTAGGATTCACTACTTTTAGAAGGAGCAGGAGGATCCAAAAATGGAGAATACCAGGGAGTATTCAAGGGATAAAATGCACCTGAAAGAGAATGATGAAGCTGGGCAGCAAAGTGGCCTAGCAGTTAAGATTGTTCCTTCATTTATCCAGGTTCACCATCTTATTCCTGACCTTTAGCTAAATTCTGTCTGGAGATTGCACATTCTTACCACGTCTATATGGATTTTTACTTTGGTATGATGATGATATCCTCTCATAGCCAGTTAATTACTACTCTAAAATATCCCCATGCATTGCATTTACCCTGAAAAGGGGTCTAACACATATCATTTCACTTACGCAGCTGATCACTAAATAAATTAATTAAATTTAGAAATGTTATGTTATAAAAGAAGACTGAGATGTTGATCTTGACTCTAAAAAGAAACATTGAAAAAATTGGGGTCGCTATGCCATACAGACTGACAGATGCAATAACAAAAAAAAAGGATGACGACAGACTCAAAGGCAAGATTAGTCAATGGCAATTAAGGGAAAATTCACACTTCTGGGCAGCTTAACCCACGTGGAGTGACTTGGGAGGTATCTGCATCTAGGATAAAGAAGGTGAACTAAATAATATTAGCTTTGGCTGAGATCATAGTGTCCATGACCCATCCAGTTGCATGGATGATGCCTTGACCATTAGAAAGCTGTGAGTTGTTTTCCACACACCAGGTACTTGGATTCATTTTCCAAAAGCAATAGTGCAGTGCAGCATTATGGGGTGCTGATCTTTGAATAACAGATTGCACTGAGGTTCCATCTGCCTGTATCAGTGCTAGCTTAGGAGAATGTTAAAGATCCTACAACACATTTCAGAAAGGAGGCCACTAAGATTCTACAGTGTCCTGACCAAATTGTTCTCTTCTGTATAAATTCTACTTAAAGTCTGCCATGAAAACAGCTCACAAGCCTAAAAGGACTAACACAGCCAACACTAGCAAACTGATAAATAAATAAGATGACCTTAGTGAGTTTCCCCAACCATGAAAAGGGAATACCATTAACACAGTTCTATTCAGTGCACATGGAGTGATAGATACTGAGGGTAAGAAGTCACCTAGTGGGTCATTATCTCCAAAGTAATGCTGGGACATGCCACAAGTAGACAGGCATACTTTAGCGTCCCTAGGGCAAGTGTTGGATGGAGTAAAATCCCCTATGGTGAGTCCCTGTAATTTCCTCTACTCCTTGCAATCCCCCTCCTTAATTCTTCCAGATGATTAGAAGTCTAGCAATTCACTACACTGACCAGATATAAGGTTTCTGGGATATGGACATTAACGGCAGTACAAGAAAGGATGTAAGGCTACTCTTGGTGGTCAATGGACAGTACTACAGGAACATGGGAACACTATGCTATGAAAATTCATACTTTATTAGAACAAGTAACTATTACATACCTATTAACATAACCAGGTCATTAATTAACATGATATTATTAATCTCTGAAGACACCATTCTAATCAGGAGAGAAAGGGTAACATATGTTTTCATTCAACTGTATGTTCTTTGGTGCATGAAATTATATCATTTCATTTCTGTGAAGAGAATTCTTAAAAGTATGAAAACTAGACACAACTTTCTACTCCTGCTCTGAGTACTAATGAGATGTGGCCATAGAGAATCAAGTACTCATAATAATGCAATTCCTCTATAATCTGATGTTGCTGTAAGGCTATGTTTCAATCTGCATTTTTACTGGCAAAAGTAGTCATACTAATAACAGTATTATATCCATTCGGTAACATTGCAACTGCACAACACAACAAATATTTAATATCTTACTTTTTCTGTATCTGGATGTCATGCTACATCCTGTCACATGATGAAACACACAGTTCTAGCTATACATTGCTGATTATGTCATGCTACATCCTATCATGTGATGAAACATAAAGAAGTCCTTCCATATCACTGTTGCAGTATTCTTTACAGTAGGGATCTCCTACCTAGGGTATCCTGACATCAGGCCAGTATACCAAAGCTTTTAGGTTGTAATGGTACACCGCTCGTCACATATATGCTCCCCACTCATGATGCAGGGCATATAAAGGTGATGTCCAGATGTACCATACTCAGAACTTCTTTGCCACCAGACCCAACACCATCTTCATTTGTTGGTCTGAATGCTCATTCATCTGCTGGTTACCAAACCATTTTCAGAGAAGTGATCCATTGGATTTTTTTGTTTTTCTTATCATTGTTTTGTATTGTTCTGGTTGTTGGTTTCATGTCATCCAAAAAGGGGAAATGACAGTATGGGAGACAGATTCCCCATAAAGATTATCATGAGCAGTGTTTGTTTTGCTTAGGTGCTTCCCACAATCATATGTCTTGTGCAATTTGCCAAGCTTTCATCCCTAAGATGTTGAGTAGTCAGTTTTCTTCCCTAGCTATTTATTTTAAAAAACAGTGACTTAAACTGTTGACTAAAGACACTACAGAAGGATCTTCCCAACCTGAGGGTCAGACATCTGCAAAGAAAAAGACCAACAAAGCTTGGTCAGATTCTTCAACTGTACTGCCTCTACTGGACATTTCATTGGAGGCTAGTGGAACCCCAGAGGATAGTCCAATATCCTTGCCAGATTCCTCTGCCATGCCTGCTTAGGAGGCTGGCATGGATCTGACTTCATACACGTCCATGGAAGTCTTACAGACAACTGCCTGGGATGTGCAAGGGGAACTATAGCTGATAATTACCAAAGGGCTTAGGGGTGTTCCTCAGACATTAGTAAGAGAAGAGAGTCTGACTACAATAATAGAATTTCGTCAGGGGTTTGAGCCTTCTAAGGTGTTTAAGGCTGATGTCCCTCTCAAAAAAGGAGCAGAAAACTAACAATATTTCTCCTAAAGATCCTCTGAGTAAATGGCAAAACTTCACCCTAGGTCTGTTTAATGCCTTTATGGCTCTAAGGCATCCATGGAGAGTTTCTGTTCCTGATCCTCCTTAATCTTCTACCCCCTTAAGAATCCTATGGAACAGGATTCCTCTGAGGATGATGCAGATTCTGATGAAGAATCTCTGACATTCTCAGATTCCTTCTCCCTTAGATTATGGTTTTGAGGAAGAGCCCATCAGTCCTGACTCTCCTTTTGAGAAGATTTCTTTTCATGACAGTATTTCCAGAATGATGGAGTTTTTCAAATGGGACTGTGCTCAGTTGTCTGATGTGCAGAAGAGGTACTATGAGCTTCTGCAAATGGAATCTCCTAGGCCCTCTGCTGTTTCTCCTGTTCTTCCTGCTTTGCTGGATACATTTTACACTGCTTCTCAAGCTCCTGATTCCCAGACCCCTCCTCCCAAAAATACTGATAGGTTTTATAAAGTGCTTGACAATTGTAAGTTTCTTTATAAGTGCCCCTTGTTTGACCCTTTTGTGGTGTCAGTTGTTTGTGATAAGCCCTCCAAATTGTTGCCTTCAATAAAATTGCTCCCCTCTGACAAGGACAGCAGAACCATGGAGAGGCTAGAGAAGAAAGTGTATACTTCTGCTACCCTGGCTTTTAGAGCTGTGAACTATCACACATGCATGACCAGATATGTTTTAGCTCTTCTCTGTCAAGCTGTTCAGGCCATTTCAGATCTTCCTGGTTCTGAGGGGGAGGCTTCTGCTCTTTCTGTACTAAGGACATCTTCCCAACTTGTTCGCCATTCCATTAAATGCAACTATGATGCAGCTGATGCTTCATCTAGGACTGCTGCTTTTGATTCTGTATGGAGGAGCTATTCCTGGCTCAGATTTCAAACTTTGCCTGATGATATCAAGGCTAAACTGATGGATGCTCCTCTGGATAATAAGCATTTGTTTGGTGCTGCTGTTGTAGAGTTGTTTAAGTCCCTGAAAGAAAAGGGTAAGGCCTTACAGGATTTGAACATATTTTTGTTTTGCTTTTCCCAAATTTCAAAGGAATTACTCTGACAAGCCTGTCTTTGCTTGTAGACCATCTTGCCCTCTGCCCAAAGGTAAAAAGGGTGGTAGAAGGGCTCTTCCTGCTAAGGCCACCCAAACTCCTTCTATTCAGAAGCCTCCTTTTCCTGACAATCTAGGTGCTGACAAAGCAAGTGCTTTTTAACTATCCTTGCCCTGTTCTTCTCAGTCACATTCCTCTTTCTGTGTCTTTCCGTGTCCCTTCCTATTTGCTTAAAGGTCACCCAAAACCTCTTAGTTCTTTCCATAATTCATCAGGGTTATTACATGGTTTGGAAATCTCTTCCCCCCTTGGGCCTTCCTCAGCCTCCTCAGGAGCAACTGCCCCCTTTTCCAGATGTGCCTGTTGGCTTAAGTAAAATTTCAAAAAGTTCCAACTCCTCAGAGGGGAAAGGGGTTTTACTCCAGAATGTTCTCAGTCCCTAGGAAAGAAGGCACCTGGAGACCCATTCTGGATCTTTCGCTGCTAAACACCTTTTTCAAGGTCCCTTCCTTTTGGATGCTATAACTTCAAGCCTTGTTTCTTTTTCTACTTTCTCAGGCTTTCTAGTTTCCCTGGTTCTCAGTGATGCCTATTTACACATTCCCAATCATCCCCTATTCAGGAAGTTTTTATGTTTCTTTGTTGCTTCCTGATGTTTTCGGATCTCTGCTTTGCCCTTTAGTGTCTCTACTGCCTCAAGGGTCTTCACCAAATGGCTCACTCCTGTGCTTGCTTTCTGCAGGTTGAGAGGGATACAGGTCTTTTCTTACATGGATGACCTGCTCATTCAAGCGTCTTTTCCAGAGATTTTACTTCAGCATCTACACTTTGCTATTTCACTCCTGTAAAGCCTGGGGTTTACTGTAAATTTGAAAATATCATTAATGACTTCTTCTCAGGATCATGTTTTTCTAAGATGCAGACTCCAAAATGTTCCAATGCTGGTATCCCTGCCTCCTCCTAAGGCTTTAACTCTGACTATTCCTCCGGCTTCTGTTACAGCCAAGGAATTTCTGAGGGCTCTGGGTTACATTGCTTCCATCATTGCTATGTTTCCTCTGGAGAAGGTCACAGTCAGCTGTCTGTCAGGTGTCAGGATCCAGCATATCACACATGCACTCAAGTCTCTCAAAAAGAGGTACAGTTATGACTCAGTCATAGTCTATGTTGGTGTAAATGACTTGAGATGTACCTCTCTGGACTATATGAAGAAAGACATGACTGAGCTCTCAGATTGTGTGTCTCAGGCAGGTATGTCCCTAGCCTTAAGCAGCATTTTATATTCACCTATGATGATGCCACAATACAAACAGAAAATGATTGACTTCAATAATTGGCTTAGTTTTTGGTGTCATTCTAAGGGGATACAGTATCTGTCAGCCTGGCATGACATGATCAACAGACCTCAAAGTTTTCCCAGAGATGGTCTTCATCTGTCACCCTTGGGATTTCAGCTACTGGCTAAGGCTCTTGCCACCCCCATAGTGCCTTTTTTAGGCAGTGTCTCAAGGACCGAATTCCAGATGTAAAAACTCCATCTAAATACAACCTCAAGGTTATGTTGCTAAACACTAGGAGTCTTAACATGAAACTGCACTCACTAGAAGAAAACCTCACCTTGGAAGACACAGATATTTGTGCAGTCATGGAGACCTGTTACAAGGATGTGAAGAGCACCCAAGCCATACTGGGCTACACCTCCTTTCACATGTTCAGACCACAAACTGAAGGCATGAAAAATAAAGGAGGCAGTGTATTTAAATCCATTAAAGATAAATACACCTCCAGATTGTTTAAATATTATGATTTCCTGGAGATACTTCAGGTGCAATTAACTGATGGTAGGACACCTATTCAAGTCACTGCCAGCTATAGGACCCCCTCCATGAATCAGGACACCCACTCTGCCTTTTTGGATCTACTTGAGTATAGCAAGATACATCCGAACACCAATGTTTTGGGTGACTGTAACTACCTTTCCATTGACTGGGTAAATTACTCGTGCTCTAACTCATTTGCCCAAAGGTTTCTTGACTTCATTAACTCTAATGCCCTGGACCAGCTGGCTGACACCTCCACAAGGGGTGCCAACATCCTGGATCTGGTGCTTACCAATATGTGGGATCAATGTAGCACCCCCACTGTGAGGTTTTCCCTGGTGAGATCTGACCACGAATCGGTTGCATTTGAAGTAATGATCACACCTGACTCCCCGCCCCCCCAGCAGCAACTAAACTAAAAAAAACTTCTCCAAAGCAGATTATAACCTCTTACAGGATGGTATAAATAGCTTTACTGCACTTCCCCCCTCAGATGGAACTGGAAACTATGCCGAGTTCTACACCAATGCTTTATACAAACACCTGTAAAACGGCATTGACTCGGCCTTACCTGATAGGACCAACACAAGCTCCTCAAGGAAGAGCAAACCTGCCTGGACAACTGCCATTAAGAAACTTTGCAAGAAGTGGAAGAAATTGCTGTCTGAGAGTAAGAGGGAGTGAGCCCTAAACTGGAAACACTCCCTCCTCAGCTTAAACAAGCAAATAAGACTTCTGGTGAAGTCCACCAAAGCAAACTACAAATCCAAATTAGCTTCCTCAATTAAGGACAACCATAATGCATTCTTTAGTTACATCAGTAACCTAAAAGGAAAGGCCCAGATTTGTTTTTTTTTTAAATATAATTTTTATTGCATTTCACTTCTATTTAAATACAAGAAAAGAATGACACATAAAATATACATACATGCTACTTGGAATATCAAGTTTCAGTCATCCAAATACGATACACAGAACATAAATCATCAATGAGGAAAGGCCCAGATTTGTGCTAAACTGGTAGTTAATGAGACCACAAACACTGAGCCTGTGGACATAGCTAACCTGTTAGCCGATAGGTTCTGTGAAAACTTCACTCCCCTATCCCCAAACCACGTATTCCATGACATCCCTATCACCTGTCCTCTACCTTGTATCTCTAAAGAGCAGGTCACAAATGCCATCTCAAAGGCCAAAAACATAGCATCTATGGGACCTGATAACATCCCAGGTTGTGCCTACATGGGATCAAACAAGAATTAGCACCACCACTGGGTATTCTTTTCAATCATAGTCTAAGCAGCAGCTTCGTCCCAGCTGAACGGAAAATGGCCACTGTTATCCCCCTGCACAAATGTGGTGCTTCCACTGAACCCAGGAACTATAGAACTATTAGCCTGACTAGCCTTATCTGCAAGGCCATGGAGCAAATAGACCTTATAAACAAAGGGGTTCACTACATAATCTCGAAAGTTTGAAATATCAAATTTCAAAATCTCGAGACTATGTAGCTGAAACCCCTAAATGGCAAAAGACCAGAAGTGCAAAATTCAAAATACCGATGTTCAGAGATATTGAAGTATTCTGATGTTGCTGTTTGTTGATGGATAGGTGGAAATTCAGTTAAGTATCTATGTGTAAGTGTGTTTGCTGGGGGGCTTTAGTGTGTGTCAGTGTGTGTGTTGTGACTGTGATGTGTGTGTGTGTGTGTGTGTGTGTGTGTGTGTGTGTGTGTGTGTGTGTGTGTGTGTGTGTGTGTGTGTGTGTGTGGGACTGTAAAATGTGTGGGTGTGAGTTTCTCTTGTGTGTCTGTGCGATCTTGGAGTTAGTATATTTAAGTATGGGGGTGTGGGGGGTGCAGGGGGGCTTGCCCCTCCTGCTTATCTGTAGTGTAGGATGATATGTTTAATTGTGGGGGAAGTTGTGTGTATGTGTCTGTGTGTGCTGTATGTGTGCTGTACCTTCGGTATTTTGAATTTCGCACTTCTGGTCTTTTGGTATTTAGGGGTTTCAGCTACATAGTCTCGAGATTTTGAAATTCGATATTTCAAAATTTTGAGATTATGTAATGAACCCAAAGATATAAGCAATCTCCAAACAATTTACCTTACTCAGTTTAGATCTGTCAAAGGGAGATCATGCATGTTAAACCTGGTGGACTTCTTTGAGACAGTTACCAAGGTCCTAGATGAGGAGAAATCTGTGCATACAGCCTACCTAGACTTAGCCAAGGATTTTGACACTATCCCCCATTCAAGCATCATTGACAAACTCACCCAGCTAGGCATCAGCCCTTATATTGTTAGATGGGTCACTAACTGGCTCACTGATAGAACCCATATAGTTAAAATAGGGGAATCCACCTCCAACAGCAGACCTGTAACCAATGGCATTCCACAGGGATCAATCCTGGGACCTCTACTGTTTGGAATCTATTTCTCCGAAGTACTAGCTAAAACTAAAGGTCTGTGGCTGGCAAAGTCTGCTGAGGAATGCAAACTGGGAGTGATCATAGAGTCTCCAAATGATGTCAACATCCTACAAAAGGGACTTACACAAATGATTGGTGCAAAAGTCATGGCCTTAAACTCAATGCAAAAAAATGTATTATCATCCCTTTCGGTAAGTGCAATGTTCCTGCTAGCTGCCACATCAATAATAACACCTTAAGTACGCACTCAGTGTTGAGAGACCTGGGCACACAGTTTGATAGCAACCTTACCTTTGATCCCCATGTCTCCACAGTGGTAAGAAGGGCATTCAATATCACTCATCTCATAAGTAAGAGCACTGCATCCAGAAAAAAAAAAAAGAAGTTATAACCTCTCTGTACTGTTCCGTCATCAGGCCAATAGCTGAGTACGGTGCCCCTTTTGGTATGTACCTTTCCAAGCACCATCAGCAATTGGAGAGACCGCAAAGGTTCCTCACAAGGAAAATTCAAGATCTTCAGCATCTGCCTGATGTGGATCATCTGAAACCATTGTCACTTTATTCCATTTCATACAAACTACTCAGAGGCGATCTATGCCTTGCATGTAAGGCAATCTTTGACCCTGCTTTATTGGAAATGCTGCATATCCACAAGTCAAATGTACATGGGATACTCATTCTAACGACCTTAACCTGGTATGTGACATTAATATAACCTGCTGGAGGGACAGATTTATCTCACAGACATTACCATGCCTTTGAAATGGACTCCCAAATCATGTCAAACAAAGCACCTCATTGTCCCTCTTCAAATGCAATCTGGACCATTGGATGGGTAACCGCAAATTCACCCTGGAGGTCCCACCTGTGTCCCTCTTGGACAGGGACAATTGATGCTGATTGTGGAAATAAGTGTAGAACTTGGCTACACTTGTAAAGGCCCTATGACCATTAGCCTAGTACCTTCCTATGATTCAATGATCCAAGCTCCATATGAGAAAGCTCTAGTGGTTTCTAAAGTCAGTTTGGCTTCAACATTCTCATCCTTTAGATTTTCTAGTCCTTCTACCTCCATGCCTCAGGCTGGGACTTCAGTAGTGGATCCATCAGTTATCCCTCAACCTAGGGCTTCCTTTTCAACCTCCAATCCTCCCTCAGGAACTTTTCACAGATGTCCTGGATGTGGGATGGGGCACCTCCTTCAGTCCTCTGAAAGTGCAGGGCCTTTGGTCTCTTCAGCAAAAGAAATACCACATCAATGTCAAAGAGATGAGAGCTATTCTTTTGGCTCTTCAGGCTTTTCATTCTCTTTACTTCCAGGGTCCCTCAAAATTCTCACAGACAATACAACAGTGATGTGGTATATCAACAATCAAGGGAGGACAAAATCTTATCTCCTGTGCAGATTAGCTCATCAGGTTTTTGATCTAGCTATCCAGTATCAGGTGACCCTTCAGGCAGTTTACATTCCCTTAGATCAGAATATAGTGGCAGATTCTCTGAGCAGGTCCATAACACAATCCCACAAGTGGATGCTTCACTGGGATGTGTTTCTGGACATTGCCCACCAATGAGGAACTCCTGGAGTAGATGTATCTGCCTCCCCTCTGAACAACTTCCTCTCTTCTGCATCAGAGTCCCATGCCCTCTGGCCTGGAAGGTTGATGCCCTCTTTTTCTTGGAAGGGGATGTTTCTTTATGCCTTCCTTCCCCTTCTTCCCATTCCGAAGGTCTTGTTCAAGATAAAACAGGATGCTCTGAAAATCTTGCTGGTAACTCTCTTTTGGCCCAGACAACATTGGTTCTCTCTTCTTTTGCATTTAGCCAAGGGCAATCATCACAAATTACCACACAGCATAAACCCACTCACACAAGACAAGGGGGGTTTCATCCACCCCCACCTGTCCACTCTTCAAATGATATTGTGGGTGATAGGGTTTTGATCCCCTTAATACACCTTTTTTTCTGAGGATGTGATTTAGGTCATGCAGGAGGCCAGGAAACCTACTACTAGAAAATCTATTTATCCAAATGGAAGAGATTTTCTGTTTGGTGTCTTTTTCGTAACCTGACTCACTTACTGTGGATGTTCCTTAAGTTCTGTTTTATTTACATGAATTACTCAATGCTGGGTTGGCATAATCTTCTGTTAAGGCCCACCTATCAGCTATTTCTGCTTGTCTGCCTTTCACTTCCCCTTTGGCCTCTAGATTTCAGGCCAAACAGTTTCTTAAAGCCATCCTTCACATTAGGCCTCACTCAGAGCCTGTCCCTCCTTCCTGGGATCTTAATTTTGTTTTAGAAAATATCAGCCTGTTACTTCAGCTTCCTTGCAGCATTGTTATTAGAAGACAGTCCCACCTGGACTACAAAAGAGACATAGAGAGCTCTCTGATTATGTAGCCCAGGCAGGTATGACCCTGACCCTGAGCAGTATCCTTCCTTCACCAAGAATGATGCCACAATATAGTGACAAGATGATCAGCTTTAACAATTGGCTTAATTTCTGGTGTCATTCAAAGGGATCCCAGTGTGTCTGCCTGGGGATGGACATGCTCACAAGCCACGCTTGCTTCGCAAGGGATGGCTTGCACCTGTCACCGGATATTGGCTAAGGCTCTTGCCACCCCATAGTGCCTTTTTAGGCAAGGCTCAAATTCTAAACCTACCACCCTAGAAAAAAAAAAAAAAACTAAAAAATGCTGGCTCAATGCCAGAAGTCTAAAAAAAAATGCTCAAATGCGAGGCCCTTCTCAGTCTGGAGATGGAGAATGATGTCTCTGCTGTGACTGAAACCTGGTTCAAGCTCCTGAGAGCAGCAGCACACTATCAGGTTTCATCATCTATCATGCGTTCGGCCCCAAACCCGGACCGTATCCATATTCATCAAGGATACCCACACCTCCAGGTTGGTGGCTACGCACGAAGCATCGGAAACCATCCAGGTGCAATTAACCATAGGCAAAACTGCTCTACAATTTGTAGCATGCTACAGGCCACCCTCTCAAACTCAGGAAACCCACACAGCCTTCCTGAAGACACTGGAGGGTATAAATGTATCACCAAACACCATCATATTGGGTGACTTCAACTACCGAATATAGACTGGGAACATTACTCAAGTCCAAACTTTCTAGCCCAAAGGTTCCTGGAGTTCATAAATTCAAATGCCATGGAACAACTGGTCACTGTCCCCACATGGGGACAAAATGCTCCACAAAAAAAAGACCACAGTGAAGAACTTCTCTAAAGCAAACTTCACACTACTCAAGACAGGTGTGGTATCCTTCAAGGCCCCGAGCCAATGGAAACCACAACCCAGCTCTGGAAGCCCTTACAAATGCCTTCTATGAACACCTTCAGGACTGCATGGATCAGGCAATCCCAAATAAAACCAAGACTCTTTCCACCAAGGGCAGCGTCCAGTCTGGTGGACCCAGCCATAAACAAACTTTACAATAAGAGGAGAAAGCTATTACATGATAGAGCAAAATCCCAAAAAGGGAAGGCATCTTTGATCAGCACTAGCAAGAAACTACGATTCCTCATAAAATCATCCAAGGCCAACTTTGAAAGAAAAATTGCCATAGATTCAAAAGACAATCATAAGGCCTTCTTCAGCTATGTCAGAAACCTGGGTGGAAACTCCCAGATATGCTCAGAATTAGTCCAAAATGATATAAAAATCACTGAACCCACAGACATTGCCAACATACTGGCAGACAGGTTCACTATCCCAACTGAGTGTAGCCTCCCAGACATCTCAAATGGGTGAAAGAAAGCTGCTCTCTAAAGCTAAAAACACAGCATCAATGGGACCGGATGGGGTCCCCTACATGAACTCAATGAAGAACTAAACCCGCACATAAGGCAGCTGTTTAATCTTAGCCTCACCACAGGATATGTGCCCAAGGAGTGCAACTGTGGTCCCACATAAGCTTAACAAGCCTGGTCTGCAAAGCTGGAGAGGATCATAATGGAACTCATAAACAAGGACATAGGGGACTTGCAGACCTGGACCCAACCCAGTTTGGCTTTGTCAAGGCAGATCTTGCAGTCACCAAGGCCATTGATGAGGGAAAGGCAGTCCATACAGCCTACCTTGACCTTGCAAGAAACTTACCAGCTTAAATGTAAACCCATATGTCACAAGATGGGTTGCAAACTGGCTAAAGGACAGAACCCACAGGGTTAGAGTTGCTGGAGCCATGTCAGACCAAGCCGGTTTACAAGTGGAGTCCCACAGCATCTACTTCTCAGAAGTACAGGCAAACATAGGAGGACTATGGCTGACAAAGTTTGCGGATGACTGCAAACTGGGTGCCATAGTGGATAGTACATCGGACGCAGACATCCTTCAGAGGGGTCTCAGATAGCTGGTGCCAGAGCCATGGCCTGAAGTTAAATGCAAAAAGTGTATAAAACAAGGTAACCCCAAGCTACCATATAGGTGGCAACCCACTAAGCACAGAAGAGGTTATCAGGGACCTGGGGACCCAGGTTGACAGTGGCCTCTCGTTTGACACTCACGTTGCTAAAGTGGTTCGAAAGACCTTCTATATTGCCCACCTGATCATGAAGGATTCACATCCAGATCAAGTGAGGTCATTGTTCCCTGTACTCTTCACTTATCAGACCAATGATCAAGTACAATGCCCCATTCGGGATGTATCTCACCCGACACCTGCAGCAATTGGAGAGACCCCAAAAGTTCCTCACCAAAAGGATAAAGGGACTCCAAAACCTGTCATATGCTGCCAGACTGAATAAACTCCAACTCTATTCAGTTGCATACCGCTGCTGCTCAGTGGTGACCTGTGCTGACATACAAGGCCATGACCAACCCGGAATTAATGGACATGCTCCACCTCAAAAATCCAAATCCACCAAAACCACTAGAGCAAGAGACTTAAACCTTAGCACGGATATAAATAGGACGTGCTGGAGTTTATCACCCAGAGACTCCCCATGCTGTGGAATAAAATCCCGGTCCATGTGAGGCAGAGCACCTCTCGCTGGCTCTGTCAAAGAGAAATCTTGACCGTGGATGGAGATCGAGGGGTTTTACGGGAATCATCTCTGTGTCACTACTGGACAGAGGCAAAACAAACTAATGGGCACAGTATTTTCTAACATAAGGCGGCGTAGGCCACAACTTTGGGCTAGGCTTATAAATGCCCTAGGGCAGTTAGCCTAGTATAAACCTATGAACCTATGAACCTATGAACCTAAGACTGTTCTTCTTTAGGCCTAGACTTCTGCCAGATGGATATCTGAGCTGCATGCCCTTATGGCTATTCCTCCCTTTTTAGTTTTTCATAAGGACAGGGTGTCCCTTTGTACTACTACTCCTTTTCTGTCCAAAGTAGTTAACAAGTTGTCTCTTAATCAGTCAATTCATTTGCCCACATTTTCCCTTCTACACAGTTTGCTAGTGAGAATGTTTTGCACACCTTGGATTTGCATAGACAACTCAGATATTATTTGGATAAGACTAAAGCTTTTCATAAATGTAAACAGCTTTTTGTTTCTTTTCATCCTATGCCTTTGGGTTTGGCTGTTTCCAAGCAAACCATTTGTTCTTGGGTTTTTTAAGTAATTTATTTTCATAGAAAGAGTCTTCCTTCTTCTGTTAAGGCTCATTTAACTAGGGTCATGACTTCTTCTGGTGCTTTTTTTCAATGGTTTACATACTAATTCTATTCTTGAGGCAGCTACATGGACTTATGTGCATACCTTTACCAAGCACTATAAGCTGGATGTGATTTCTAGGACCAGGGCTGTTTTTGTCAAGGTCATTCTCAATGGCTTCCTAGAGGGCTCTGCTAGCCCTTTCTCCTCCCAATCTTCTTCCTGATTTATTGTGCACTCCTTATTATAAAGAATACTGCAACAGTGGTATGGAAGGATGTAGTATAGTCATGTAAAATCTTACCATAATAGGAGATTTCCTTCTCTTCACTGTTGTAGTATTCACTCCCTCCCTCTTTCCCAGTCCTTTTTCCTTCTAGATGTACCTTTCACCTGGTAATATCCTTAGGTTGTTGCTCCTGCTGGGGCTTTTCAATTGTGAGGATGGTATATCCAGATGCCACCTTTATGTCCTACGCTGTGCATGGCAGCATAAGTGTGACATACAGCATACCCATTACAACCTAAAGGTTTGGTATACTGGCCGGATGTTGGGCTGGCCTAGGCAAGGGATCCCTATTATAAAGAATACTGCAACAGTGAAGAGAAGGACATCTACTGTTATAGTAAGATTTTACACAACTGTACTTTCTGTCTGTATCTATCTAGCTATCATAATACATTCTAACAAATGTTGAAATACAAAGTTCTGAATTGTTTCTCTCAGAAGATGGTTAACAAGCACTGCAGCCAACTGTTGTTTCTTTTATTTTACCTTTTGATTATTTTTTTGCATCTCCCTTTCTTGGAGGATGCGCTACCTAAAATGTCACCAAACGACTGTGTCTGCTGCCCCTACATGTACCTTAAGTTTAGTGGTTTGACGTCTACTGTATAGTACACTGTGAAGAAAGATAAAACCATAATTTCAGATGGGAGAAGCATGTACATGCATAACTGTCTTTAAATATTGTCAAGGACACACTAAAATACTATAATCAATGTACACAGCACTAAGATCTTGTAATTCTTATGGCTCCACTGCAAAACTATCTTTTAAATCATCATTTATCAGAGAACATGGGCATGAAAGGAAAGGGTCTAAATGGTTAGGACAGCTATCCAGTCACTAAATCAGCCGATAAATGACAAGTAGTGCAAAGTGCTCTGTTTTATATTTCTTTGCTATTATTGTCCTTGTCTTGCAGTATAGTAACTGACCATATCACAGTCTGACAGAAATGACAATGGAGTTCAGCAGTGATTGCCCCCTTATCTTGTATGTCAGTTAGACTTCCCACATTAAATTGCATTTATTGCAGGATCTGCCAAGGAATGTTTTTATACAATTATGTTTTGGGCAACTGATTTATATTATTAGTTATCACAGATAGGCATTACAGATGAAGGTATTTTTGCTGTAGCACTAACCAGTCTTATTTTTGTCTAGAAAACACTGGACTACATGTATTACAAAACTACAAAGAATGATGGATTTGTATTTCTATGCTGAAATTTTTGGTTCTTTTCTCTTCGACATAGTAGCTCTGTACACTGTAACTGTGTTATTCGGTATAATATGTGCCTGATTCCTTGTTGTAGCACTCTATTTTCTGATCATATGGTTAAAGTTTTTTTTAAAGGAATCAAATTTGCATATTTATTTACTTCACTTTTTTGGCTGGGTAAACTGCAATGTCCCAAAAGCCCTTTTCCTTATGCAGCATAGGAAGAAAAGCTCAACTGTTAAATGCAAACATCAGACTTATACAAAAATCATATAAAATGTATGAAATACATTCAATCTGATAGTGCATGGGTACTGCTTCTAACCCCCTTCGATACAGGGTTTCAAAAAACTGCAAGATATCATACTTGGGAACATAAATGTTCACTATTGCTACTCTACCATTAGGAGTTATAAGTAACTAAAGAACCTATCTTACTTCTCCATCCTTCTGTTCTTTTCCATGGACGTATTTTAAAGTTTTTCCAGAGAAAACCAAAAACCTCCCTGACTGCCACATGTAAGCATTCCTTGCCCACCCTGGTTTTATTTAACTTTACTGCTTCAGATATCATCAGTTTGCTTCCTGCAGAAACTTTCCATAATTTTCTAAACTCATTAAATACTCTACCAATGTGATCCTTTTCATGGGCGAGTCTATTCTGATCCATAGACTATACCCATGGGACAACAGAGAATCATTTCCAAGTGTCCTTCTCATGTACCCATTGTCTACAAAATACAACTCAACTACTTTGAGTGAAACATAGGAGAATGATAGTATTATCAGTATTCTAGTAAACTTATATTTAGAACTATCAATGTTTGTAGAAATCTACCACCAAGTTCCTCAGTGCTGGATGATGTAACACACGCAAGTCCAATTCTCTTATCAAGCAATGCACTGTCTGCCACTGACACATGCAGTGTTGCTAGGTACACTGAAATATAGAAAATTGAAGCCACTAAAAGAGACAGAGGTTAGCAAATGCGAACACACCTTGTAATAACAGAAAAAAAATAGAGAGAGATGTAACTATACGCATTATAAGTGCAAAATTCCTAATGTTAAACATAAAAGCAACTAAGAAAATTCAAACAGGCTGACTCCAAACACAGACAAACAGAGCAACAGCAAAACTTTGAAGTTCCAAATAAGCAGCAAAAGAACAAGTGATCCAAAATCCAAACACAGAGAGCTGGAAACTATAGAAAAGGAACTTTTCATAAATAAAAACAGATGAGTACTTTTGCATATAGTTTCTTCAGACCTTTAGTAAAACACACAATACACTTGGATGTTTAAATAGTATGACATAAGCAGACCTAGATCAAACTAACCAATAAAAATAGTGCACTGTAAATGAATGGAATGCATTATATTTAAGAAAAGCCGAAGGACTTAAAAAGCAATATACACAAAAAAATCTAAATATATAGAATAAAAAATAAACTAGAAAAGCAATTACACTTTCTGCAATCTACGAGACTTTATAGGTTTAATAGAAACATGTTAATTCAGGCCAGGTTCATAGTCTGACCTGAAATTTAGAATCCATTTCAGCTTTCTCTGTTTTACTAGTAACATCAACAATCACTCTGTGGGAGCAATGGAATCAATAACCATAACATAAACTTGTGGACAACACCTGCTTGTATAATATTCTTAGCTAACGCATTGGTCTCATTAGACCCCCTAATGCAGTATAGGTGGTCTTTGATTCTGTCATGAAGACATCTATTCATCTTCCTTATATAGAACACAGCAAATATCGTGCAGTGAGCCAGACAGACAATGTTACAGATGTTACAGTTTGCTGTGACTAAATTTAACCAGTTGTCTTGAACAGGGATGTAAAAAGCTATTAGAATCATCAATAAGAAGTCAAAATACCCACACAGGGATGTACCACAGGATATATACCAAAGGATAAATGTTCCTAAAAACTACTAGAAAAAAACACAACAACACATCGGAGAGAGATAAGAGAATTCTTATAATAAATAAATGCCTCTCATAACCCCATGTCCACATCAGAGTAAGTCATAAGAATATTCCAATTCCCATGAAAAATGTTTCCATGTCTTTGTTATCATAGGTGAATGTCAAACCTATTCGAACAGGGTCTGAATCAGTGCACAAAGTACCCTTCTTTTTTCTCATGGATGGCCCATAATAAGGTTTCCCACATGTAGATCTAAGCATCATTTCGTCACTACAGCCCTTTTCTATCTCTTCCTTAATGTATGTATCCTCTTCTTCCATCTCTTTTAAACCCCAAAACATCATCAATTAATTCTATCTCTACATTATTCACACATGAAATTCTCATCATCTGTCCTTTAATGATATTCTTAAAAACATGGTGAGGATGCATGCTAGATCAATGAACAAAATGTGGTTTATAACATGCTTTTCTAGGAAGTCTGGTATAAGAGCTGTCAGTACAATTTCTGGTAAGTCTTGCATCCAAGAACTCCCATTGTACCTGATGAATATTTTATGGTAAACCTCAAGAAATGTGTTGTAGTATGTAAGAAATCTACAAACTCATTCAATTCAGCAGGTGTTCCTGACCATAAAATAAAGAGGTCATAAACAAACAGTCTATAAAAGAGAACATGCTCCTTCTAACCAGCCAAATTGAAGAGGACACTCCTCTCCCATTGGGTCAGCACCATGTTGGCATAGCTATTGGCACAAGAAGTGCCCATAGCCACACAAACAAGCTGGAGGTGATAACTGGAGTCAAACGCAAAAACATTATTCTCCAATACAATCTCTAAGAATAAGCATAAAAGATCAATCAGATTACCATGACAGTAGTTTCTCTCTCTCAAAAATTTGTCAACCATAGAAATCCCCTCAAAATTGGGGATGATGGTAAAAAGAGAAATGACATCTCAGGTGACCAATAGACATGAACTAGGTAAAACATGACCCTGCATAAACTGTTAGATATCATGTAGAAACTGTTTAGCATCCCTCAAGACTACAGAGAAATCATCCAGTACCAGTCTTAAATTACTTTCAATAAAGAAAAGGGCTCAGTAAGCCAGCCAGACCCGCTGGCTATGGGTCTAAAGGGGGGTCTAATGGAATTTTTGTGTACCTTAAAAAGACCCTATATAAATGGTGTAAGAGGTGTTTCAACATATAAAAAAGAATATAACTCATTAGTAATGATATTACTCTTACATAAATCATTAAGGGTGTTATATGCTCTACATTACATAACTTCAGTGTCAAGTAAAGAACTCAACCTATGTGTAAATTTATGTGAAAACATAGTGGTCATGGAGCTAAAATAAAATCCCGTCCATTATAACAGTTTCACCCCCTTTGTCTGCAGGCCGAATCACAATATAATGCTCATTCTTAAGATTAAAGAATGCCTTCCATTCATCTGGTCTCATATTCCTATATTTATCATTGATATGCTTATGCTCAAAATACATATCCAAATCATCGTCACAAGCCTTAATAAACACATCCAAAGTCACACTGTTGGTAGGTATAAAGCTGCTGGGTTTGGACATGACAGAATCACTTGAAGTACCACCCTTATTACCATACATCAACTCAAGCATAACATTCCGAACAAACAATTTCATATTAATAATGCAGTCTGTTAGCTCAGCATCTCTAGCAGGTATATTTTCCAATATTTGTAACTCAACATCAGTCAGTATTTTACTAGAAATATTCCAAACTATCAAGGTTTCTGCTGTGTCCACATCTGCTTCACACTCTGTGCATGCCCCCTTCCCTCCATCCCATGATCTGGTTGTTTCCTATTCATCCTTCCCTTGCTTCTGGATCAAGCTAAGTTCTTACCTCTTTTCCTGTTGAATCATCTGATAAAAGAAGAGACACAGGTTAACAAATGCTAACACATCTTGTAATAACAGAAAAAATACAGATAGACAGATAGATGGACACAGTACAATTCATTCCCCACTCCCTTAAATACACACATTATAAGTGCAAAATTCCTAATGTTAAACATATAAGCAACTAAAGATAACTATAATAGGTTATATGAAACTAAAATAAGTTTAGAAATGATAGCACAATGTAATAGAAAACAACTCTTTTACATAGGACAAGCGTCTGTAACTCTGGAACGGAGACCTCCTCATTAATAAAAGTCAGTGAGCAGAACACGGTGAAGAACCCTGTAACAGTCAAACTACTAAACACTAAGTCAGCTACTGGCAATCACTACATCTCCCAAGGGGCACACAAGGTGCCACACACTATACTGGGAGTATTGGACCCTTAGGAATGTATTACGCCACTCTTATCAGATCTTATTAAAGATAGGATAGTTGAAATTAAAGCACTCATCTTCCTCACCCAAAACTTCATCAGTTGCCCCCCCCCAATCATCTTAACCACCATTCTGTCCAGCCACAATTCCAGAAAACATAACATTAGCAGTAGCCTGTTTTAGACTTTTACCAGTTATAGCCCCTTAAAAAGAAAATGATACAATCAATCATCTCCACCCCTTCTGTGACGCCATTATCTTCAGTTTAAGCACTTGGTTCACTGGGTTTGGTTATTTATCATTTAGGGATGTGGACCACCACCCCCTCCCCCATCTGTGGCAACTCTGAAGAAATTCTAGCAACCCTTCTTTCCTCTGTAGAGTTGTCCATCTTTGTGCCACAGCTAGTCATTTTTCCAAACTGAGCCCAACATATATTGGCCTGCTTCCTACAGACCCAATATCTCATTTCTGGCTTCTCAGTGATAGATATCTGTACATGGAAGGTTGGCCTCATAGATCTGCCAGATACTCCCGTTCTTGACTGGTGATCTTTGGCCTTTAGTCTGTCAGTCTCTGCCAGTTAGGTAAATTGACAGTCATAGGTTCATAGGTTCATAGGTTAGTACTAGGCTAACTGCCCTTTTGAGCCATTTTGAGACTCAAACCCTGCATCTTGTGTTTGTAAGGCAAACACCTTAACCATTAGAAAGTCCACTATTCTTTTGGACTGTCTCAGTCTACTTGGTAAAACAACTGTATCTGGGCAGAAAGATCACCCATGAGTGGTGAAACAGTAGCAAAGCACATTCATGTGTGCATGACTGAGACTGAGCAGATGGCAGAGATTTAGGAGGTAGATTTGGAAATCTTCTCAGAAAAACAAATGGCCATGTTATCAGTCTTGATATGATGCAGCTGTGATAAATAGATTCTACCTAAACAGGAGAAGATAATGCAATCAGTGGTGCAGGAAATTAGCAGCCCATGATTAAAAGTTGAAGCAGACTAGCTGTATAAGAGAAGGCCATCACAGCACTGTGCATCTGCATTAAAGAACAAACACAAGCAAAGCTTGGCTGTCTGGGGTACAGGTCACAAGCGTCCAAATCTACATATTAAAGACATTTCTCAGTAGACTGAGTAGGCAGACCTAATTAGATTTACAGAAGCAGCTTTTTAGAAGTATATGGCATAGACGAAGTAAACCATGACTGACACTACCCATAAAGTACCCAGAGCAAGTACTAACACAGGTACTCAGGCCTTATTACTTTATTATCAAATGCCTCACATTCAGTGTCAGGCATGCAATCCTAGCAAAGTTTAAGACAGTGAATAAGAGGCTATTGTTGGGAAGGATAGTGGTTAGGATCAACCCAGTCTCTTGTGTTACAGCTGTAGAAGGAAACTTTGGCCAGCCATTTCAACAGCAAGAATTAAGGGCTCCAGATGCACACATATTTTCAAGGATATGAAGTCTGAGAATGAAGTGTTCGTCATTATTGAGTGATTTCAATCTTGAATTATTTGCCAGAAAAATATAAATTTTATGGGGGGCAGATCAATAACATGACACAAAAAAATAGTTATTTTTCAAAGTTCCGGACAGTTAAGTAGGTGTGCTGCAACCCTCACTAACTTGCCAGACCACACATTTAGGAATTTATATGCCCCCAACACATACATACATACTTTCATTACATTCAAACTCACACACACACACACACACACACACACACACACACACACACACACACACACTTTTAAGTACTTACTTTCTTCCCATATGCTGCCAGTAGAAGGCAAAGTGCTTGAGAAAAAATATATATTTTAAAATAAATAAAAACTTCTTCCCTCTCAAATGTTAACTACTTCCTTTTTCATGCTTAGGCTGCCCCAGTCACCTCAGACAGCCTAAGCCGGTAGGAAGGACTCCTTGCTGTATCATGCAGCAGCCTGGTATGATGCTCATTTACCCTAATGCTGGGCTGTTTTGAAAACAGTGTGACAGAATGCAACATTTTCTTTTTCATTTCTCCTCAGATCTCAGTGCATGAGTGGAGTTCTGTGGGCTTGGATTTAAAAATAATAGTTTACTCTCTGAATTAACACAACTTATTCCCCTTTTTAGATGGGGTGAGGGCAGCAGCCCAGCAGCCAGTACTGCAAGCTGCCCCTGGTTTTGCATTTTGCAAAACATTATGTATGCCATAAATTGTACCTTTCTGTACTATTTTTAGAACTTTTATGTATACAGCTTTAAGTTCTTATATTTTTTCCGCTTTATTATGGAGTTTTTCTTCCCAGACATCGCTAAAAAAGGGTAGTTGAAATTTTCTGGTAAACAAAGGCAAATTAGTAAAATTATTGTTCATACTGTTTGTGGTCAAGGGCATCCAGAGAAAATTTTCCAGAGGGGCAGAATATTCTGTGAGCCACAAATCTAAGTGGCATTGGAAAAAGAGTTAAACTGAAATAGTATATTTGGTTAATATAAAACATCAATAATATATTTAGTTAACATAAAACACCAATAATAAAAATTAAACCTTAAGTATCATTTATCTACTTGATGGTAAAATGAAATGCTGTTTACAATAAGCATGTCAGTTTATATATATGCATACGTGTGTGTGTGTGTGTGTGTGTGTGTGTGTGTGTGTGTGTGTGTGTATATATATATATATATATATATATATATATATATATATATATATATATATATATATATATAGCTCTAAAAAATATATATATATATATATATATATATATATATACATATATATAAATATATATATATATATATATATATATATATATATATGTGTGGTTTTCTTTGTATCATCGAATTTTCACTTGCCCGAATGTCAAAAACTCGAGATAACTCTACCAAAAACCAAATAAACCAAAGCAATGAATAACCAATATTTTTTACAGGGAAACTACTTGGCCACCAGGACACATAAAAAAAATGAAAACAAATTAAACCCATGCAAGAGGGGTCTTCACCCCCCCATGTGGAGGTGCTGTACTCCATACCCCCCCTAACTAAATATACAAACTCTGAGATTGTGCTATACTGGGGAAAAGAGCAAAGTTCACCCTAGTGATGGGGAACTAATGGACTGATTAGTTGTGAGGTGCTACTGATCAATAGACAAAGGGGACATAAAGAGCAAAAAGAATAAAAGACATATGCTGCATTGTATAGAAGGAGACCCCAACACTCACCTAATACATATACATGTACTCCCACGGATTCACTTCAGAAGACTGAAAAGTCACAATCTTGAATTTCATAAGACTGAAGCCCAAAATCCTGAAAACTCAAAATCCTGACTCCCAAAAGACTGAAAACACACAGCATACAAATAATGATAATATTCCAGTACAAGGACACACACAAACACATACAAGACAAAGCATAGCAGTTGTGTAGTTACAGTACAGTTATACTGAGATTAAAGTAAGGAGAGGGTGAAAGTTTCATGGGATGAGGAATAGGGGAATAGCTTGCTGAAGTGGCATTTCCAGGTAGATAAATTTGGTTAGATCATGTCTGAAAGAAGTTCTAAACTCCAGAATGGAAGCACAGAGTTTAGGGTCTTCCACAAAACATCTGCATTTTCTTTTTAATGTCATCACAGAAAAGCATCTAAACAGAAGACTCTCACTCTTACTTGTGAAAGCTCTCTTCCAGATAGAATTGCTAACAAAAAAAAAAAAATGTCAAAGAAACAGTCCAGCTTGAACAATTAAAGGAAAGCCATAATATAGAGGATTATCAGAGGGTTGCTGATACTAATGACGTATGTGGTCGAGATAAGGATGCCAAGAAATTCACCATGAGAACAAAGAGCGAGAGGTGAATCTTAGCATCTGTGTCGAGACTGCATAATAATAGGTTAGGATTGGTGACCCAATCAATAATTCTTTGTAGTGCGAATATTGGCATCTATGTTGAGAAAGCATAATAACAGGTTAGGATCAGCAACCCAATTAAATTTCTTTGTAGTATATGCAGTTTAATCTGCTCCATGTACTAGTCACAGTAAAAAAGAAAAAAAATATTTTACCGGCTTTCAAAGCCATAAAGTACTTTCCAAGCACTGTCAGAAAGGCCATGTAAAACAGTCCCTTATGTTTAAACTCAACTTCCATGCCTCTCAACTGTCCACATTTTTGTCTCATACCTTTGATCTGTTCGTCACAAAGTCTGTGGTTTTCAGATATATTTCAGACATATTATTGAGGACTGACCATAAAATTATGACATGCATTTAAGTTTCAGACTTTATATTCTTCAGAAAATACAGAAGAACACTAAGTCAGGGGCATGTTATCAGAATAAACAGCAAGCAGAAACAAATCTTTTATTCTGCTGATCAGTAGAGGCAGATTTTACTGCCTAGCCTGAATTCTGACCTTAACAACTTAAGCATGGGCTTCTTAACATTTGTTAAGATCGGGTCTTGTGGCACTCTCGTGCTTAACTGATTTGTCTTTTTCTGAATATCAGAGGGTAGTCACCACACTCCATGCACTGCAAATGGACCCACTTGCTGTACAGAAACAAGATTTTATACTTGCAAAAATGTTTAAAACCTCAGACTGTCTTTAGGCTAGAATGCAAAGATAAATGTAGCATGTTCTCTATAAACATATATTATGTAAATCTGCTCACCACTGACGTTATCAGGCATGCTCTGTGGGGTGAGTTGATGCAGATCAGAATGAAGCAATTTCTTTATAGTGTAAGCTCTCTCTCTCTCTCTATAAATAATAATCATCTCAGCTTTATTTTTCTACCTTTCAATAATCGTGCACTCCTTTTACTGTTTAAATAGATAACACTAACAACTTCATCACACCTGATCAAAACAAAGTATAGCCAAAAGCCAAACCCATCCTCATTTGAATAAGCACCCCAAATCCCTTTTCTTTGACTCAAAAAATAAAATGCACCTAAGTTCCATAACATAGGGTGAGTGGAAAGAAAGGGTAAAATAATGTGAGCTTTAAAAACATAGATAAGCCTTATTTATTTGATTCTAGCAATTTTCTTGAAGAATAGAAAATCATGCTCCCTGGCTACAAACTTTTTTCAAACTGGGCACAGGACATATAACAATAAAAAATAAAAAAATTCTTATACTGAAAGCTCACCTTCTAACTCAAAATCGGTGGAAAGAAATATTCAATTATTCATAAGCTTTAATATTTTTTTTCATTTATTTAGTAACCAAGTAAGCCATCTGGAAACATGTGTCCTTTCCATAGATGATTCAGGGGTGTTATCTCTTTAAATGACATGGTTACAGTCACACAGTGTCCAAGAAGTTAATGGGCTCAACCCCAAGTCTGCAGGATGACACTCCTGATAGAAGACATGATTAAAACAGGTGCAAAGGCATTCATGAAGAAGTAGAATATGGATGAATCAGCATTATGATAGCAGGCGAAGAAGTCAATAACACCAAAAGATATATTTTGAGCAAAAGAAAATGGTATATTAAATCCCTAGTTCTGTAGTTGCTCATCTGCTTTGAAGATTGTTCCTTCCTGTTCTACAAGGTCTGTAACAGAATTACTACCCATGCAAAGTGGTACTGTGTGCAAAAGGTCACCTGTTTTAAAATGTCTGTTTTTTTGTCCCATACTGTACAGACAGACTCAGAATCATCAGTAACAAGAATATTTTAGAAAACCTTTCCTTTGCCCCTTTTCTCTAAATTTTAAATAAATACAATAATTTCTGGAACAGAAATAAAATTTAAGTAATATTGGAAAATCCATAGTTACAGCTATGCAAATGGCTGATATAAGTTTGTTTGTTTTTTTTTTTTTTACCCAAGCCCTCTTTCTAGGCAAGGTCACGCACAGCCACAGTTGAAAAGAGAAAAAGAATGCATCATAACCACACCTATAGGAAAAAATACCTTCCCTTATCCTTGACATCTAATAGCTGAAGTAATATGCCTGAAACCAGAAGAATAAAATCAGATGGGTGTGTACATCTTAAAAGCAAGGAATTTAAAGACTTGCATGTTCAAGAACATGAGGTACTACCTGGTTTGCCCACATCAGCCAGGATTTTGCATCTATGTCACAATGGAGAAATGAGACTAAAATTCTTGTCAGATTTTCCAAGATGGCTGCACAGTGATAACAGTTTAACAGCAGCTCTACCAATGTGAAAAAGAAACTGAAAGACAAGGACCAGGAACTCTGTCACTTTTATTAAATTCAGTTACTGGCTAGTAAGTACACTACCTGGATGCCAGCAAAAAAGAAACTATGAGAGCCTGAAAGAAAATAAACTAGAAAAGGTGACGAGAAAAAAAAAATGACCGGGAAGAATCTGGTAGCTGTTCGGCAAAAAGCAGTTCAAGCTCTAGCTTTGGTGCAAGTCATAGTTTCCAGTAACCTAGAGGAAAAAATAAGTCAAATGTGCTCAGAGCTGATTAAAATAAACAAAACACTGAAACAGTATATCAACTCAAATAACAAATGGCTGTTAAAATGGAAGAAGCTTAAAAAGATAGTCAGATGAGCTGATAATACTGTAAAAATCATAGGTCGAAATTAAGAAAAGGCTAGCTGAATATGAGACTTTAAAAAACAAAGTTTCACCAACACAGATAAAGTCGGAATCACAAACAAAATCAAATAACAAAATACATAGCAAAAAATGACACCATGTGTCTCAAGAACTTTATTAAATGTTCCAACATTTAATGAAGTTTGTCATACTCATAGTGCCAGTTTTTGCTATTTATTTTATTTGAGTATGAGACTACTCAGTAGGACAGGTTTCAAATAATGGTAGAATTAGAAGATGGAAAACATAGAGGAAACCTGAGATTTTCTGCTGTACCAGAGAAAATGGAAGGACCATACTGCATTAATTTAGAATTTAATTTGCAACAATGAGGACGTATATGAGGAGGCCTAGAAGGGAACATATAACAAAAGAGAGTACATTTTTGAAAAAATATATAAAAACATTTGGAATGGAAGACATGAATTCAGTAGGAACTTGGAGAGGATTTACATATTAATCCATAAGGTACAATAACTGGGATAGATAGATACGGTTTCAATTGAGAGCTCTGACATACATCCAATAACTATTTCAGATCATGCGCCAATAATAACCAAGATAAAAACGCAGGCTATTGAAGTTACAAAAATGGAACACTAGTACTTCCCCACCTACCTGTTAAAAACAGAGGAATTTAAATTATGGGTAGTGGAAATTATTTGGGAGTTATTAGGGAAGACTGAAAATACTCCAGAAGTTATAGCTAGTGAGTGGGATAAAGTGAACATGAAGTTTACAATAGGGTAGAAATAAAAAGAGATACGGTTAATAACAAGAATTATTTACACTGGCTGACAAAGGTTAAATTATTACAAAATAAGGGTAATCTCACAGAACAAGAAGAGGTACAACTGCAGAGTGCTAAAGAGAAAATAAGGGAGTACCTGGATAAAATGTATGAGATTAGAAAGACTGCAGTTAAGCAACCATTTTTTCTAAATAACTGCAGAGAAGAAAAACATTTAGCACAATGACGTAGGCAACAGAAAGTAAAGTGGTTGTTGTCAAACGTAGGGAGCCTTTAATGAGAAAAATAACCAGAGATCATGTAGAGGCATTAGAGATATTTTGGAAATTTTATGACAGTTTGTATAAAGCATAGAAATGAGGAAATCAGGAAAAAGTACATGGTTAGAGTTTAGAGGTAGATAAGCTCAACAATTAACAGTTAAGATAGGAGGAGCAAGATAAAAATGTTGATGAATAACCAATCTGCAGGAAAGTCTCAAGGAATAGATGGTATTCCAATGGGAATTTGGAAGTTAGAAGGGAAGAAAAGTGATAAAGATCTGGAAGGTTTTGTTTAACAGTATTTTAAAAGGAGGGAAGCACCAACATCCTGAAAAAGAACTGTAGCAGCTATAATACCTAAAGACTGTAAAGACCCATCACATCCAGCTTCATATAGACCAATTACAATTTTAAACCATTATTATAAAGTGTTTATGTCTATAATGGCTAAAAGAATGGCAAGGGCAATAGACGTGGATCAATGTGGGTTTGCATATGTGTGTGTGTGGGGGGGTGATCACACCTCTCAAACTCTTAATGCAAAAAATTTGAACAAAGTCTAAAATAATGGGGGACAAAGACCCAAAAATAAGGACAGATTTAAAATATTGCTTTTATAAACTTAGAAAGTTGCTTGAATAACAGGATTTGGGTTAACATGCATTTTCTGAATTATATGAAATCTGAAACTGAAATATATGTTATTATTTGGTCATTATTTAGCGACTTCAATTCGCCATGATTTCCAAGAAAAACAAACATTTTATGAAGAACAGAGCAAATATTTGAGGCAAAAATCTGGACCTTCTGCAAAAATCCATACAGTTAAGAGGTATGGGGGGATTTGACAACATTAATAGAACAATGATTATCGAGAAGGAAGTAGAATGCAAATAAATACTGCTGTTGTTGGTGGGTCTTGATGCAGAGAAAGCATTCAACAGAGTAAGCTGGGATTCTGTGAGTGGGGCAATTTAAGCATTTTCATTCTCGAATACAATAATAAGGTCAATTAGGAAGATATATGAGGGACTGGAAGCAAAAATCAAAGTGGTGGAGTTCCTCTCTAAGTTGTGTCTGACCAGAGGAACCAGACAGGAGTGTCTTCTTCCTCCTTTGCAAAGAAAATAAGGGACTCAAAAATTCAAGGATACAATTAATATGGTAATCAAGAAAAGTTGGCTTTATTTGCAGACAATATTATTTTGTACCTGATAAAACCAGAAAAGACATTTCAGTGTTGTAGGACATTCTGAGACATTTTATTAATTTTATAGCCCCAAAACATGGAAGATAAAACAAAGGCTATAGCTATAAACTACATACCCACACTTGAACTAGTTTGGTAATACCCAAATTTATGGGGACATGATAAAATGAAGTATTTAGAGTATGAGTTAAAAGAATTCTGCTATGGCAACTAAGGATAAGTGGGAAGAACAAAAAGGCCGAACCAGAAAGCAGGAAAACCCCCACTTCACTTCGAGAAATTAGTTGAATGAAGACAGAAGCAGTTCAAGTGCAATAACACAGTTTTAATCAATCCACAATAAAAAATGATAAGCGCTTTCGTCCCAGAACACTAGAACGTCTTCAGATAAATTAAAATTGTGAAGTCCACTTTATAAAGACATATAAAAAAAAGACATGAGCAGCAAATCAGAAAAGACACACCCCCTTAAAGACACAACATTAAATACATAAAAAATACATAAAAATCAATGTAAAAACAACTATGTATATAAAAATGTATTAATTACATATAAAAATGTAAAAATACAATAGTTTAAAAGTCAATCAGGTCTAAAAAACAAATATAATTCAATCAGATATATATATATATATATATATATATATATATATATATATATATATATATATATATGGGTTCACTTCAATTCACTGAACTTTCAATTCACTGACTTTCATTTCACTGACACCATTTCACTGAAATTCATTTCACTGAAACTTCATTTCACTGAAAGTTCATTTCACTGACAACTATAATTAGCAATAAAATGGAATATTCCCCTTCCCCACTGTAGTGCACCCTGAGGAGTTAATATAGTTAGGGGGTGGGGTGGTCATATGATTCAGCCCCCATTGATGATCTTCTTACGTTTTAGATATAATGTAAAGTAAAAAGGGGGGGCTGCACCCCCTGATGGGGGGATGGCTCCCCCCCCCCCCTATATATATATATATTAACCCAGGGTCACTACAGTGGGGGGGGGGCATATTCCATTTACTTTGTAATAATACTTGTCAGTGAAATGAACTTGAAATGAAGTTTCAGTGAAAAAATGAATTGTGAAAATGTGTCAGTGTGAAATGAAAGTCAGTGATTGAAAAGTGTGAGAGTGAGAAAGAACATATATATATATATATATATATATATATATATATATATATATATAGGAGCACTTTATAAGCTCGAAATACTGAAATATTGAATTTCAGAATCTCGAGCTCATAAAGTGGAAGGATCGGAAGATCGCAACCTCAGAAGCGCGAAATTCAAAATCTCGAATGCGGGAGATTTTGAATTAGCGGTTCTAGTGTTGCTCTGTATTCATGGATTGAGGTAAGTGTTTATGTTTAAGGGTGTTGGGTAGGGGCTGTAGTGTGTGTTGTTACTGTGATTGTGTGTGCGAGAGGAATGTAGTTTGTGTGGAGATGTTTTGTGTGTGTGTGTATGTAGTGCAACCTTGGAGTTAGAATATTTAAGTGTGTGGGGGGCACAGCCCACCCATGGGGGATGCAGGGGGGGGGCTTGCCGCCCTGCATATAATAAGGGTAGATGTGTGTGCTTGTTTAGTTGTGTGCATGTGTGTTCTGTTGGTGTTTGATAGTGTTGGGAGTTTGAATTTCGCCGTTTTGTGGTTTTGGGATTCAGGCTTTCATGGTTTTGTGGTTTCAGGTATTTGGACTTTCCACTTTATGGGCTCGAGATTCTGAATTTCAAGATTTCAGAATTTTGAGCTAATAAAGGGAATCCATATATGTAAAATATATGTATAAATATATAATTACTATTTTTAATTCTATCTATCCAATGCTTTTAATTTTAGTAGGGAGCTAATAGAAATATTTTCATTCAATCCTGGCCAGTTGCCTGCATCTAAATGTAACTGCCAGTATAGCTCCCTTTTCTCTAAAATAATTGACCAGGCTCCACCTCTAATCTCTGCTTTCACATTGTTAATAACAAAAAAATGAAACGTGTCCCTCATTATCAAGTATATGCTTACTAAGGGCATTAGAAAGCTTTTTTGTTTTAATCTCATAAAGGTGCTCATAAATATGATTTTTTAATTTCTTATCAGTTTTTCCAGTATAATAACAACATTGGTTGCAAAAAGCACAATAAATAAATCTTTCAGAATTACAGTTATATCTATGATGGATCTTGATATTGGTATTATTATTGATAGTGAATGTATCCCCTTCCTTGATTAACTAACAAAAATGACACAGTCCACATTTATTCATGTAACCAGCTCTATGTTTTTGTACATTTGTTTCAAAGACATTCTTCAAATTCCTACCCTTCTTATATACAATAGATGGAGTCTTGTCAATATAATGTCTAATGGCTTTATCTTGCCTTAGGCTAGACCAGTTCTTGATTACTATATGTCTTAATTCAGTACTGTCAGATGAAAAAACTGTAACTAAAGATGTCCTATAGTTCTTAGTGTCTGGAATGTTACTCTGGATAGTGGTAATAGTGTTGGAGGTCTGGTGTACTACGAATTCCGCAAACGGGTAAATAAAAAGCTCTTTCCCTTTTGTTGACAACCTCAAGTAAAATCTCAGTAACAAATCTAATGGGATACCCTCTTCTCAAAAACATATTCTTAAGGATGTCACATTCGATCAGAAAATCATCCATGTTTGACACCATCCGTGCGGCACGGACAAATTGCCCCTTCACTACAGCTTTCTTTTGCTTTAATGAATGGGAACTTGAATAGTGAAGCAAAGAATTTGAGTTTGTCTCCTTTCTAAAAATCTTAGATATGAATCTCTTGTTCTGATAATCTTTGGATAGAAAAATATCAAGGAAAGAAATCTCATCTGAATAATGTGTCTGGGTGAATTTTAAAAATTCCGTTGTGGAATCAATATATGCCATAAATTCATTAATCAATAAATTAGGTCCATCCCATAAAATAAATATATCATCAAGATAACGAGTGTAATATTTGATGTAACTGTAGAACATGGAAGGAAATAGGAATTTCATCTCCCATTGTGTCACAACTACATTAGCATATAACCCACCAGAGGACAAACCCATAGTCACTCCTTCTTGTTGCAAAAAAACCTCATTAAAAAGAATGAAATTATTCTTCAACACAATTTCCATCAAATGGGTGTATACCGATACATCAAAATGGACAACATTTTTAGCGTAAAGAAACTCACTAAACCATTCGAGACCAGTGTTATGAGGAATCACTGAGTAAAGATCTTTTATGTCAATGGTCAGGAAAATGTATGTATCCTTAAAAGGTATTTTGTTAACAGATTCCAAAAAACTCCAGGATTCTTTACAGACATGAGGTTTGTTATAGACCAAATGTTTCAATTTATAATCTAGATGTTTAGCCAGGGAATGTGTAATAGATCCTTTGGCATCTACTATGGGGCGCATGGGTGGTTGTAATAAATTCTTGTGTAGTTTGGGTAGACCAAACATTACTGACACTTTGGGATGTAAAACTGAAAGGTAATTTAAAACTTCAATAGATATGGAGCCTTCAGTAAAAAGATCCTGTAATTCATTTCTTATTTTCATATAAGCAACATTCAGTTCATTAACAGAAGATTTTACATAAGCTTTGCTGTTTAAAATAAATAACATCATGTTATTGTAATCATCAAAATTCATTAAAATCACACCTCCCCCTTTATCTGGTTTCATGATTCTGATTTTATCCAAAACATCCTTTATTTCATTGATGGTTGAACACTCCTTAGTGTCAAATACATTGTTCCTTCTATATCTAGAGGAAAGATTGCGGATGTCCAATTTGCAAATTCTTTCAAATAGTGAAACCATACGGTATAGTGGGTGGTTGTAGGTGCTAGAAATAGCACAGGGGTTAACAAACTGATTAGAAAAAGAGTTCTGAAACAGAACTTTAAGATTCAACTTGCGGGTGTAAACTTTTAAATCCATCAAGATGTTGGCCACATTGCACCTTTGCTGAGGTACAAAGGTAAATCCCTTTGCAAAAATGTCACAGTGTATGGTGTTCATACAAACATTGGAAAAATTATAGACCTTAAAATCACCTAAGGAATTAGTTATAATGTTACGGGGGGGTGTTTAAAACATGATTAGTTATAATGTTACGGGGGGGGGTTAAAACATGATTAGTTATAATGTTACAGGGGGTAAAACATGATCATGGTTGGTAGCTATAGAATCAATAAGTAACACACCAGCCTGTCCAGGAAAGTACAAATCAATCAATTCCTGTTGTTCACTGTATGGTTGTAAAAGTTCCTCCCTCTCCTGTTCAATTTCCCTTCCCTCCCCCACTGATTGTCGGGGTAGTGTAAAGGTGTGTAACTGTCTACCCAATGATTGTCCTGAGGGGGGCTCTGTTCTTTAGATGCTTTTAGCATCTCAGGGGAGGAAACTCTGCTTGTTCCTCTGAGTTATTGTTAGGAAAGTGGGCTTGAGAATTATTAATAAAAGTCTCATGCTAAACAGTAAATTTAGTGCTCCATTCCTGTGATGGTGGGGGATTGGGATATACTACACCCTTTCCACAATCAGTTTTGTCTCTAATTAATTTTTTCACTTTACGTGTCTTAATATTAGAAGACAATTCATCAATACTTTTATCCAAGTCAGTGACAGTTTCAATTAATTCTTAACTATAACATTCATGTACTGTATGCCATGTTGGTCAAATATTGCAGCCAATTCTTTAAAAGAGTAGAACCAGCCTGAAAATCATTAGGGTAACGCCACATGCATAACCCTTTAGGTACAATCCTTTCCTTAATGCATTCTGAAAAGTAAGCATTGTCCAATTGTAGTCGTTTTATTTTACAAAGGTAGTAGTCAAATTCTTCAAATAGGGAATGTAAATTTGTATTACCAGTATTAGTTCCGGCTGGATGACTGTGGTTCAGATTGATAGATACAGATAACCAGTCCTTTAATGCAGGTGCTGCTGTAGAGCTGTTGGAATCCTGTGTAGCATGTGTACTGCATTGTCCCAAGGAATGGAAGTTGTAACAGTGCTGGAAATGCCAGGCAAAGATGATAAACCATGTCCAGAGGCAGTCTGAGAGAAATTAGTTTGGAAACAGTCAAAGCATTCTGCAAACTCGGAACTGCCATATTTCTTTCTGTGCCCAAACAAGAGTTGAACCTGACATCATCGGGGGGCGTGGTAAGAAGATAATCCACTTTCCTAGTGAGATTCTATACGATAATGGTAAGGTCCGTTACCGCTTGTTGTAGGGCTCCAAAATCGGAGTTCTGAGTCAAACGTTGGGGGGATAATGCAAAGCTCTCCTTGTTGGCCATGACAAACAACAGAAAGGCAGTAGCACAAGTGTAAACTAGTCTAAAAGCACAAAAAGCAGGAAATTCTCCACTTCACTTCGAGAAATTAGTTGAATGAAGGCAGAAGCAGTTCAAGTACACTAACACAGTTTTATTCAGTCCACAATAAAAAATGATAAGCGCTTTCATCCCAGAACACTAGAACTACATCAGATAAATTAAAATTGTTAAGTCCACTTTATAAAGACATATAAAAAAGTCATGAGCAGCAATTGAGAAAAGACACACTCCCTTAAAGACACAACATTAAATACATCAAGAAATACAGAAAAATCTATGTAAAAACAAGTATGTATATAGAACTTGATTAATTACATATAGAAATGTAAAAATACAATAGTTTAGAGGCTCCACCTCTAATCTCCGTTTTCACATTGTCAATAACAAAAATATGAAATGTGCCCTCATTATCAAGTATATGCTTACTAAGGGCATTAGTTAGCTTTTTTGTTTTAATCTCATAAAGGTGCTCATAAATAAGATTTTTTAATTTCCTATCAGTTTTCCAATATAATAACAACATTGTTTGCACAATGCACAATAAATAACTCTTTCAGAATTACAGTTATATCTATGCTGGATCTTGATATTGGTATTATTGATAGTGAACATATCCCCTTCCTTGATAAACTTACAAAAATGACACATTCCACATTTATTCTTGTAACCAGCTCTATGTTTTTGTCCATTTGTTTCAAAGACATTCTGCAAATTCCTACCCCTCATATATGAAAATAGGAAATGAATTACATGATCTTTGTATTGAAGGTTCCATATCCATTTGAAGTTTTAAATTACCTTTCAGTTTTACATCCCAAAGTGTCAGTAATGTTTGGACTACCCAAACTACACAAGAATTTATAACAACCACCCATGCATCCCATAGTAGATGCCAAAGGATCTATTACACATCCCCTGGCTAAACATCTAGATTATAAATTGAAACATTTGGTCTATAACAAACTTCACATCTTTAAAGATTCCTGGAGTTTTTTGGAATCTGTTAACAAAATACATTTTAAGGATACATACATTTTCCTGACCATTTACATAAAATATCTTTATTCAGTGATTCCTTATAACTGGTCTTGAATGGTTTACCGAGTTTCTTTATGCTAAAAATGTTGACCATTTTGATGTATTGGTATACACCCATTTGATGGAAATTGTGTTGAAGAATAATTTAATTCTTTTTAATAATGAGATTTTTTGGCAACAAGAAGGGGTGGCTATGTGTTCGGCCTGTGGCGGGTTGTATGCTAATGTAGTTGTGACACAATGGGAGAAGAAATTCCTATTTCCTTCCATTCTACAGTTACATCAAGTATTACACTCATTATCTTGATGATATATTTATTTTATGGAAGGGACCTAATTTATTGATTAATGAATTTATGGCATATATTGATTCCATGACGGAATTTTTAAAATTCACCCACATACATGATTCAGATGAGATTTTTTTTCCTTGATATTTTTCTATCCAAAGATTATCAGAATAAGAAATTCTAATCACGTAGCACAGGCCGGTATGACCCTGACCCTGAGTAGCATCCTGCCCTCACCAAGAATTATAGCACGGTATAGAGAAAAAATTATCAATTTCAACAATTGACTAAGCTTCTGGTGTCATTCAAAGGGATCCAGTGTCTGTCAGCCTGGGATGACATGCTTGACAAACCACAATGCTTTGCTAGAGACTGCTTGCACCTGTCACCCTTAGGCTTTTGAATACTGGCCAAGGCTCTTGCCACCCCCATAGTACCTTTTTTAGGCAAGGTTCAAAAGACTAACCCACTTCCGTAAATAGCACAAGTAACAAAAAACTGAGGGTAATGCTTCTCAATGCCAGAAGTCTAAACCTCAAAATGCATGCACCTGAGGCACTCCTCAATATGGAAAAATCGATATATGTGCAGTAACAGAAACCTGGTTTAAAGCTCCAGAGAGCACCCCAGCACTACCAGGCTACAACTCATACCATACATTTCAACCACAAAACCTGGACCGAAATACAAAAGGTGGGGGAGTGTCCATATTCATCAAGGATACCCACACCTCCAGGTTAGTGGCACAGCACGATGCTTCAGAGATCATCCATGTGCAACTAACAATGGGCAAAACTGTTATTCAAATTATAGCTTGTTACAGATCACCCACCATGTCCATGGACCCCCACTCCGCATTCCTGGAAACAATGGGAAACATAAAGTTCCTACCAAACACCCTGATATTGGGTGATTTTAATTACCCAAACATTAACTGGGAGAACTACTCAAGTACAAACTCCCTTGCCCAAAATTTCCTAGAATTTATAAACTCAAATGCCCTGGATCAACTGGTCAACACTCCCACCGGAGGTGACAACATATTGGACCTGGTCATCACCAAGATGGGTGACTGGGGTTCCACACCGGAGGTCAACCCCTTGCTGGTTAGATCTGACCATAAACTAATCACTCTGGATATCCACATTCCGCTACCACCCTCGGTCAAAGAAACCACTGTGAAAAATTTTTCAAAAGCAAACTTCACGTTACTTAAGACCAAGGTGGGAAGTTTCAAAGCCCCTATGCTAAAGGATAATGCTGTCCAAGCGGCAAAATCCTTTACTAATGCACTCTACAGGCACCTACAAGAATGCATGTACAAATTAAGTAGTTTAAAGTATTTCAACAGTATTCATATATTCAGAGAATTTCTGCATTTTTATAATACAAGTATTTAACACTTTTTACTGAATGTTGTGAGTTTTTTTGAGTTTATTCTGAAATGTGATCTGGATTTTGTGAGTATAAAATCATGTAATGGGAAGTGTCAGTTAGGATGATGTCCAAAGAGAAGAAAGCAATTAACTACTATGTTCTGTGTTAATAAAAGTGGAAAATATTTCTAGTGTGGTCAAGCAATTTATTCCCATGGAATTCCACATGGCCTGTGTATTCTTGGAGGTTAACAGTGGTTGCATACAAAATGGCTTTAACTTTCTTCATCACTTCAACATTATCGCTCTATACCAATACCACTGGCTAGGAAACCAGATATATCTGTGGGCAGAGGTAAAAGTTCACACTGCCCAAAGTAGTGTTCTATTCATACACCCATACACGTACGTGTGTGTGCGCGCGCGCGCGTGTGTGTGTGTGTGTGTGTGTGTGTGTGTGTGTGTGTATATATTTATGGTTGTTATGTACTCAGAGAGTGTTAAAGATCTGACTCTCTCACTTTCTCTCTCTCTCTCTCTCTCTCTATATATATATATATATATATATATATACAGATATAGATACACACACACACACACACACACACACACACACACACACACACACACACACACACAGAGATATTACTGTTGTATTATTTCATTGTTTCTGACTTTTTCTTCCTTATTGCACACTGCAGGTGAACAGCAATGAAAAAGGATGTAGTGCACATGTAAAAGCAAAGAGCACATTGAAATTATCACTAATATCACCTGGGAATTGGGGATGTGTGTTATACAGCTGTGAACAAGTTGAAATAAATTACTATAACCCTCCTTTATTTCACTGTCCTAACAAGGTAACTTCAGGAGGACACAACAGAAGGTGGCTATTTTGAGGGTCGGCGAAGTGGCAGGCTGTGCATAAAAGAAAAGTAAGTTATATGATCAATGCTGAATGATCCTTCATGCTGCTTATCTGGGAGGCAGTGTGTCTGTGATTAACAATAAGAAATACAGAAATATAAAGACCATGTTCATTTAAGAAACAATGTAAATCGTTTAGTGAAGAAGCATGATTAGTGGTATCACATAGGGAGTGGGTGATTCAGAGACACAGGCAGCACAACCACACAAGTGGGAAAATGATTCAGCATGCACCGTATGGAAATAACCACATAATGACATGCAAATTATTTTATTTATTTATTGTCACTTGGTAACAGGGAAAGTTCGACTGGGTCAAGGGACCCATTTTCAGCGGACGCCCAGGGAGAAAAGCTCCAGTACAGATGTTAACAGATAGTACAGTATAACAATACAATACTTTAGATACAAGAAAGATCATAACATTGCTTCAAGATGCAATCAGATAGTTTAGAGAATACAATATTTCAATGCATGAGTTTAAAGGATATATATCTTACAAGTATGTAAGAATGTCTGGTAGGGATTAATGGGGAATGGATTAAATACTTTATAGGAATAATATTAGAAGAGATGGAGAGGTTTGAGTGAAGTGCAATAGATAGGAGGAAGGGTATATGTGCTAGTGTGTGGTGTTTAGAGAGTTGGGAGTTAAAGTAGTAAGGTTGGTGGGATGTTTAAGGAAAGGTAGTGATGAAGTTGTGGGGGGGAAGTGGTGATGGGATGCATTTTAAATTTGGCAAGGACAGGCCCAAGAGTTGTAGAGATAGTTCTTTAGGGCGAGCTTGAAATTTTTGGGCTGTTCAATTCTGGTAATGTTATTTGAGAGGTTGTTCCAGAGTTTAGCTATGGCATAAGAACAGAGATACTTGCCAGCTCTGTTTTTTTGGTTTGTATATGTTTGTAAGTAGCTTATTATTTGAGTGGAGATTTTTATTGGGACAACATGTGATTTCCCTGATCAAAACCAGGGAAAATACTTCCCTTGCTTCAGGGTGGGTGCCAATATGCTAATGAGGGCCACTGAATATGCAAATAATGAACTCTAACATGGCAGCATGATTCAGAACACAATATAATTACATGGCAGCTTGATTCAGAATAGAATAAAATTAGCACAGAATGCCACAGTGAGTAACTTATCTGAATGCCTTCAATTTTTTTACACTTTCTATCCCCAGTGTCTGTCAAACATCAGCATCCTCTTGTGCAGTCAGCCTATTCATTCCAGCAGGGGCCATCATTCACATAGGCCAATAAAGGAAAAGCCTTGAATCACCCTAATTGCTATCTCCCACACATGCCCACCTAAGCTGAGAAATGGGGTTGTGTAATGGGCTGCCCACCCGGTCTCTCATTACTTCTGTAAGGAACACTGCCAGTAAGCAGCCCTGCCGCCCCATCCTGAAGCAAGGGAAGTATTTTCCCTGATTTCTATCAGGAAAAATCACACTTTCCTGCATGCTGCCTGAATGCACACAAGCTTCCTTTAACCCCAGGACAGGCATGAAGACCACATTCTTTCACTTCTGTCCCTCGCTGCTTAGCTCCTCCAGAGCTGGGGCTGCTAATCAAACCCTGGGTTGCAGTCAGGGTTACATCCTTCTATGCCAAGAAGACAGGCATGAACACCAACAATTTTTGGTGTACAAGAGTGTCAGCAGAGGTGTATTCCACACTGCTGTGTTGGATGGGGGGTGGGTACAGCTAGGAGTGGATGATATGGCCTAAAAATAAAATCTTTGATGGTTTTCAACCTACGCCAAATTTATGATTCCAATTTGATTTTTTTAATTTATTGATTCAAAAAAGCAAAGACATTATTCGTGTAAGTTTTATTGTATTTTAACAATGTGTAAAACCACAAAGTTTAAGAACAGCAAAAATATCTTGAGGTGCTGTTAGAACTGGAATTGCTCCCTGGGTGATGCTCACTGCTCTTACTAATTCACATAGGTTAAGTGCAAACTCAGCACTACATCTACAATCTCTCTGAAGACCATATGCTGCAAACACAAACAGCTGTCAGGTGAACATGCACATACACAGACATATGTCTTTCTGTGACTCACAGATGCAGTGAAGTTACGTGTGTGTGTGTGTGTGTGTGTGTGTGTGTGTGTGTGTGTGTGTGTGTGTGTGTGTGTGTGTGTGTGTGTGTGTACCTTCTAGAAACAAACAAAATATTTGTACTTTGCAAAGTGCAAACTAAATGAAACATGAGATGCTTTTAATGACTTTTAAAGGTTTTTATTTTTTTTCTTCCAAGACACACAAGCCTGTCTACTGCCTCTGGCTTGAGGTATGCCCCTCACACTAGTCGTAGTGCTGCTTATGTGTATCCATGTCATTCAGGCCACATGAGTTGCATTTCACATGTTTTCTTCGGTTCAGTTTTGTGGGTTTTCACCCAATCAATGGTAGATGGTGGTGAAAATCTTTTCATCTGCATATAGTCATAAGTCAGTATGACAAATGTTTAAACTCTTACAATCCTCCTACTGCCCTTATATCCCTAAGAGCAAATACTATACTATGTTGCTCCAAGCAAAGGATGAATTTATTTCTCTATGAGGATTAAAAAAGTGTAAATCCAAAGTCTTTTACAGTTTTTTTTCAAGGAACACAAGCCTGTCAACTGCCTCTGGCTTGAGGCATACCCTATGGCATGTTACAATGCTACCCCCCACACTAAAGACCCTCTCTGATGAGGCACTTATAGCAGGGATGGAGAGAGATTTCTTGGCCAAATTACTGTGTCTTGGGAAGTTAGCTTCATAATGCTTTCACAACTCAAGTGGATCTATGTCTGGGTCTGTGTGTGGGGACAGCAAGCAGGCTGCCAACTCATTTTCAAATGTTTATGCCTCTGACTGGGAGGAAGAGGACACTTTCTTCTTGAAGAAGCTTGCTAATATCTTTTTCTTCTTTGGCTCAGGCTCAGATTCTTCTTCTTGGTGCACCTGCAAAGTTGGATCAGACTGTGGTGTGGTTTTGTCAGCAAGGAGAGACATCAGCTCCATAACAGCTCTTTCCTTAACGTGTTCTTGTCATGATCAATGTAAGCTGTCCAGAACCTGGGGTCCATTAGTGAGGCCATGTCCATGAGTTTATCTGTGACAGAGTCACTATATTTTTCATTAAGGTAATCCAGTATGTTGTTTTTATTTGTTTTGTGAGTTCAGTATCTCTTTCGTCTGGCTGTAGGAGACTGCTTTTGTATAGATGAAGCACCTGTTTGAGGTAGGAGACACTGACATAACCCTCCCCATACAGGGCGTCAGTGAAGTCTTGGAGTGGTTCCACAGCTTTGTTTACTGATTCCAAAATGTCTATATCTTGTTGTGTTGGTACGAGGTCTCTACTTTTCTTCTCAGACCCAAGACCTGGGTTATGGCTTTTTCCTATTCCAGAATTCCCTCTGTAATCCTTTGCCTTGAACCCCACATTGTTGGGAACTCTGTAATAAGCTGGTGAGTGGCTAGGCTGAGCTCACCTTGTACCACAGCAAACTCTCTTCTTTTCCAACTAAATGAAAAAGCACTGACAACCTTTTTACAAACACAAATGGCATGGTCAATCCTTGGGTCCTTTACACCATTCTCTGCATAGAAAAAAAAGTCTAACAAACCTACGATAATCACACATACACACACTGTATAGCATAGACTTTTTTTTATTTTTACTTGTAGAAAGCCTAAATGTTCCCCTGGTTAACACTTCATTTATGCATACAAAGGACTAACATCCAGATCCAATACATACTTATTCATATATACACATACATATACATGAAGGCCATGGTGGTGCAGCGGTTAGCATTGTCACCTCACAGCAAGAGGTTCTCCGATTTCATTCTTAGCTAGAGCACTTTCTGTGTGGAATCTGCTTGCCCTCCCTGAGGTCAAGTGAGTTTTAAAGACATGGAGGTAGGTGCGTGTGTGTATGTGTGTGCCTTCTGTGAAGGTTGGCTGCAGAGCTGGCAACTCAACACCGTAAAAACATCACTGCCAATCAATCTGCGGACCGGTGATTCGCTGTGGTGACCCATGACTGGGAAAAGACGAAAGACATTGCAGACATACATAGATTATATATATATATATATATATATATATATATATATATATGAACATACATGTTGTATCTGCACAATATGTTTGCTCTATATGATGCATGTGTGCCATTTTTGTTTCTAAATATGCATTTGAAAATAAGTATGCAAAATGAAATTAAAAAAAATCTTTTATGTAAACATGATTTAGTATTTATTATTTACTAATACCTACTATTACTAAAATGTTGATTACAGACAGTTTTGTCAAATCAATAAAAAAAAAATTATAAAGCATCTTTCAGGCAAACGCCATCTTAATTAATTAATTCATCTCAAATTAAACAATGCATTGACATTTAGACACTCACCTATGGTGCTGTGCAGTTTGTGTCCAAAGCACTGCAGGTGTGTCCAGTTATTCACTCTAAGAACTTTGACCATATTAGAGCCGCTGTCCAGTGTCATACACACGTGACTGTCTTCACTGAAATTCCATGAGGCCAATGAATCTTTCAGCCCCTGGATGATTATTTGGCCGGTATGTTTACCAGGGAAGTAAGAAGTTTGGAGGCAGAAACTTTGCAGAATCTAGTCTTTGGCCACAAAATAGACTGTCAAACTCATGTACGGCTGCATGGTTCAAAGGTACCATAGGTCTGATGTGGTTTAGTAAAACAGCACATTCTGCAGCAGCTTTGCGATTCTTTTACACGTACTACTGTATAGATGGGGTAGGGCTATTTCAAAATATTTTCAGCTTGGTAGCTCATATCTGGGTTCGATTGTTTTTAGCATCTAGATGAACCTGTCTTTTTCCACCATATAAATGGGCACCATATCTTTGGTGATATGAAATGTCACCGCATCTGTAGTTTCTATCGATCGGGGTCCCTTTATATCATATGGTATGCCATGTGAAAAAGATGCTGCTACTGTTACCTCTTTTTAGCAGCTTTTTGGAGGCTGTCGCTAGCTTGCACATCTCGCAGGGCAACACACTCCTCCCACTCAGCTGCATGCCTCTGCCGTAGGTGCTGAAATAAGTTTGCTGTGCTATTACCTTTAGTAGCTGCAAACTTGAAACAAACTTTACAGCAGACAGTGGTTTGTTCGATGTCAGACTTAGCATAGCTAAGGAAGCCAGCAGACAGTAGCAGCGGCACGTGTCAACAACCAACAAATGGAGATGGTAGTGAACCGAGAAAAGACTAAAACCCAAAAACAAGTTCACTTGGAGAGACCAAATAAGGGTCGGAAACCATACATTTTATGGTTTCCAACCCTTATTTGGTGTCTCCAAGTGAACTTGTTTTTGGGTTTTAGACATGTGTCAACAAGTCGGGAGCTCATCACAAAAACTAGCAGTGTCTCCTAAGTCACAAAGTTTCATAAATTTGCATAAAAACATTTGGAAACATCATGGGTTCCATGGTAACTACCTAAGCTAAAATAGACATGAATCATAATTTACATTTTACACATCACCCTAAACCAAAAATTTGAATTAGTTGATAAAATCAATTTATCACCCAGCCCTAGGTACAGCCTGAAAAAAAATGGAAGAATGAGGGGAAGTTATGATAAGGGGAAAAAACACATAACTTCAGAGTACAGAGAAAGGTTTGCAGAAGGAGGAGATAACAGGGTTAACTAGAAACATATGCGATGATGAAAACTGTAAGGGATGCAAAGAAGCAAGACACATAACAACAAATAATGCAATGCAGTGGTCTAGAAACAGAATTATCCAACATGCAAAAAAAAAATAACAAGTATGTGAGCAATTTGTCAGTAATGGCAGATATTGGGTGATTAAAACACTGTGCTTAACAAGGTAATTAAAGCAATCAAATAGCTGCACCAAAGATCGGGATCAATACTGCTTAGAAAGCACTCATATGGTTAGCAAATTGACTGTACAGCAGGTATCAATGTACTTCTCACCTCAACAAGTAAAATGAGCAGGTAGTATAGTGTTAAAATACACTCAGTTGACCTCAAATTCTATACTGTTTAGAGAATACACTAACAGTAACCATATCAGCGTGCAAGCTGCAGAGAGCTAGCCACTTAAAACGGCCTAAAACAGATACAATAACTAACTATTATATACTATACTATAAATATTATATACAATAACTATTAGGTAACTGTAAACAGACTATTTAAAATGACTAGAAACACATATGTAAAATATCTAGAAACAAAAAATGGTTTGTATCTTTACAACCCTGTTACTCACTATGTTCAATTATAAGGAATTTAATTTTTTTTACAATTTCTTTTCTGTACAGCTCTAGCACACCACCAGAACAGATATGGGTAGAGGGGACCACAAGCTGGATAAAAAGATGGCACTAAACAGCAGCAGATAAATTTTAAATGCTGCAAGGCATGATGGGAGAGAAGATGGAAACTGAAAACTAAAACATAAAATATAAAACATGCATGCAGGAAGAGATAGTGGATGCCCTTCTCCCTGTCTGCTGGACCAGGTCACAGTCACGGCAGCCTATAGAAAAACAATTAGCTAATGCAGCAATAATTAGTGACAGAGAGATTTTATGGCTATCCTTTAGCTTTAAAGTGAATAAGCCAGTTTTAGATAGTAAACAAGACAAGGGATAGAGGAAATGGTGGACTACAACAACAGCAAGAGAATAATATAGAAAGTTGAATAGGTGGGAGAACAGAAAGAGTTTGGGTTTGGTGGTGTGCCTGGAGCCACTACTGCTCATATAAATGCAGAAACACATCAGGATTTAACATACATAAATTATGCTGAATTTTTGCAGTGCCATTTTACCTGAGCTGAAGAAACTTCTTGCACTTTGGACTGGGCAGAGGTATATTCTGCACTGCTGTGTTGGATGGGCGGTACAGCATAAATAATGTTGAATTCTTCTGGTGACATATTATTTGAGCTGAAGAGATTTATTGCGCTTCAGACTGGGCAGAGGTGTATTCCGCACAGTTGTGTTGGATGGGGGTACACCCTTTACATCTGTATTACTATGTCAATTATAAGGATGTTTATTTATTTATTTTTTTATAATTTCTTTTCTATGCAGCTCTATCAAACCACCGGGACCAGTATGGGTAGAGGGGACCGCAAGTTCCCTGTCAATGGCCCCCAAAGATCATGGATATTACCTTAACACCATTGATGGGTAAAATACCAAACCAAATACCTTCTTGCTAGGGGACTTCACTTAGCCAATTACTGACTTGCATACTTTGTACCTCTAAAGATAAATATGCTCAGCATTTCCTAAACATTGTAATGCCAATGCACCACAGCAAACTGCAAAACTGCTCACTAGAGGCTCAAGTATCCTTACCATCCCAGCCGCACCTGCACCCACCACGGAACTCATCATCCCTGGTTAAATCTGATCATAAATGAGTTACCTACTCTATCAGGCTTTCAATAGGCCCAGATAACATACTAGGCTGTGATGTCATCAATACCAAGTATGCACTATTTGAGCCTCTACTTAACTATTCAGCCTAGGTCAAACACAGGGTTTGTACCTGATGCCTGAAGAACAGCCACTATAATTCCTCTACATAAAAGTGATCCCTCTACAGACCTAGGTAATTAGAGGCACATCAGCATCACTAGCCTTATATGCAAAACCATGAAATGCATCATAGCCGAACTCATTGATGCAGACATAGGCAACTTAATTGATATGGACCCCATTCAATTTGGTTTTGTGAAAGGCAGGTCCTGTCTAATAAATCATATAAACTTCTTTGAAAAGGTTGCAGAGGCTATAGATAGAGGTCGCCATTCAAATGGACACCGTTTTTGACCCCATTTCCCTATGCTAGTAGTACTGAAAACTTAGACAAACTTAATGTAAACTCCTACGTTGTCTGCTGAATTCTAAAACAGACACCCATCATCCATTGATACTAAACTGCTCCAGAAAGGGCTGGAAAATGCATATATCTCATGTACTGGAAACAGTCTCAAGCTGACTGCAAACAAGTCCAGCATAGTAGCATTTGGCTAAAAAGCTGCTCCCATCTCATATGTTGTGAATGGTACAGTGGTCCTCTTTGGTCATAAGAGATGTGGGTATCTATGTGGACAACTCTCTCTCATTCAATCATTGTGTTTCTATGATAGTCAGGTAAAACTGTTCTCTTGGGTCTACTTAATTTCTAAGGGAATGTCATAAAAATCCAAATAAGTCATTTTACCACTGCACTCTTCCCTTATCAGACCAATCATTGAATACATGTCACTGAACTGGAAAAGCCCCCAAAACTTTTAACAAAAAAATTAAAGGCCTTATATGTTTCAACTATCCTGCTTGATTAGCATGGCACTCCTTGCACTCAGTAGCCTACTAGCTGCACTGAGGTGCCCTGTGTCTTGCTTTTTCAGCCATGAAAGACCTAATCATATTTGGCCACCTATTTCTTTGCAAATATACTGACTTTATACATACCCATGCTAGAAATCTAAGATTTTACCAACAAATAAACAAGCCTTGCTGAGGGGATAGGTCCTTAACTTTCATACCAGTCTTATTGTGCACAGCTCTGTCTGATTTGGAAGGTGAGCACTATTAAGTACTCGCAAAGGGTGGTAAGAACTTAAGTGTGTCTTCTTAAAAGTGTACAAAGCTAGGCCTCTTATGATCCGTCACTGCTTTCCTAGTATTATTCCTATAAGCAATGGGCATCATATAGGTCCAAAATGAGTGCTCATACCAACTGTTATACCCTAGCCCCTATCCCACTATTCCTATCCAATTTTTGGCAAATTTTCTCCTTATTACTTATGTCCTACAGTCTTTACTTTCTCTTCTCCTCTCACTTTTCAGTTCTATAAGTCATCTTTCTACACCCATCTTTTATATTCTCACCCATCTCTCCTTTTCTCTCTTCTACTATATTATTAACAAATATCCATTATCATACTATGTATAGCTTACACTTTATTTTACACAGTACATCTAACTCATGCTTTTTTATTTAATAAACAGTAGTCAAATCACATTGTACTTTTAAAAAATGTATATATACACTACTACAACATTGTGATTCATCCTACTGATGGTATGTATGTTATATTTCTAATTCTTGTATAGTATAATGCATATTTCTATTGTAATTAATGTATTGCCTCATGAAAATGTTTTTGCTTTCGAAGCTTTTCTCCCCAGGTCTCCACTGAAAATGGGTACATCTGGCCCAGTCGGACTTGCCCCATTAAACAAATTTCAATAAATAAACATATTCTCAGCATATAATATAAGTTGACATTATAGGTCAAGTGAAGTACTACTTTGTCTGCCTTCAAGGCTAGTCAAAATGATTTGACAGGTAGACACAATTTTATACCAGGGTTACTATGTACAGCCCTACCTGATTTGGGAGATGGAGGATGGCAACAATTTTTAGGTGCATCTTTGTAAATGTGGTCCCTGTCATTACTTGCTTAGTATTGTTACTATGTCCCTATGGTCATTGTGCTACTGTGTTGCCCATGGATGTCCATCATGTAGAGTCCAAAATGTGTGGTCATGTGCACCAGCTACCATTTATTTTCCTGGACTTAACCTAGCAGGGGGACATGGACCCAGCAGGATGAGACTCCAACAGGGCTCCAACATGGTGGAGCACAAATTGAAAAATCTTTTTTATACTTCCTGTATAACAATCACTGACACTGCCTAGCACCAGCTTGTCAGTGCAGGGAGCACTGCCATCACAAACACAGATACAGGAGCAGGTGTCATCCATGTGGGGATTGTCATGTTTTTTTTCTTGTTAGCAGTATGTGTTTCCATTTTACAGTAGGCCTAACACCTGTACCTGTAATAGCCTTCTGCTGTCAGAGATAAGCTGTGCTCAGTAGTATGTGTTATATGTTTTCCAGTCCTGCAGAAGATTAAGGACAAAAGAAATGTCTGCCAGAGGAGACAGACCAAGCTCTCCAGATGGCGAGGCAAGTATAGTATATTGCTGCAACTGCAGTAATATTATAATAAGATGCAGAACATATAACTAAAGAGCTGCATTTGAGGTTTTCTTTTCTTTTTTTTTTTTCATTTTTGATAGCTTATGTATTAGTTTTCTTCTTCCATTCATGTAATAGTTAAAAAATTAACCACTTATAAATGCAATATTGCATTTGTGCCCTCTTTTTGTTTTTTCACTGATTTTACATTACTCTTGACTTTTGTCTCCATTTGATGTAATATTTTACTGACTTCTATAACATATAACTAAACAATTGCATTTCCGCTACTTTTTATCATTTTCCATTTTTTTATTATGTTGCTTTGCTTTTCCATTTATTTTCTTCTTCAACAGGAATGGCCTTGGTGCAGACATATATGAGATAGTGACCACCATGTTCTGCACAGGTCACCATGTGGACTAGCTATTCCCCAGCAATCCTCAGGCCTCCCTCTCTGTAGGGTGATGAAGGTCACCATATGGACAACAACCTGGTGCTTTGGTAGTGACCTCTTTTACTGCTTCGCTGTTGAAAGGCCTTATGCTCTCCATCGGACAATGATGTGGACCCCTCCTTGGTCACCCAGCATGAGGTATAACAACATTAGCACTCTGAAGTATCTCTTTGTACAGCTTATAGAGTTCTGCTGCTGGCTCCACCCCTTAGGTCAACAGATGTGTAGTCCACTCATAGTGTCAGCAACAGAGGTGATTGGCTAGTGATTGTGCTGCCATCTGGGTTGACTTAGCAGGACTTTCTCACCCCTCCCTATCTCGATCATTGGGTTCCCTACCATTCTGCATCTCCCCTTCCATATTTGAAGTCCACTCCTCCCAATCACCAGTCACTCACCTCCTAATGTGCATCTCTCCACTGTTCCCTCCTTCTAGCCAAAAATGTTTTTTGATTTCCCTACAAAAGTGGAAGTTTTTCTAGAGCAAGCCATGCATCTGCAGCTAGTCTGCTTTCTGCCAGTCTTTGTCTGCATTATATGTTTGTCTGCTCCTGTTTCATTACCTACAGCCTCCTTCCTAACTATACTTTCCCTGTGTGACCTTCCCCTCTAGCTACCCTTTTATCAAAAAATAACCATCTTCCCACATGCTGCTCTTCACTTCCCCTTCTCATTCATTCTCTCTCTCTGTGTACACACGTGCATGTGTGTGTCTGCGTGTGTGTATTCTTCTGTCATTCTTTTCCATTTCCACATTTCAGACGGTCCATTCTTCCTATTTATATTATAAAAATCAGTTGACACATTGTTGTGATGCCCATGAATGGGCTCCCTGACATGTCCATGTAGCAGTCTGTTGCATATGTGAGTGTGCATTTCATTTGGTACACAGACTGCAGGTCAGTCTCCCCATGTCACATGATCACTCGTAGCATGGTCAGCTCAACAATATGGTTAATACCATTCTCACAACTGCAAAAATTCATTATGCAGCGGGGCTTCCCCAGGAATGTATGCACAAGTAGACATCTTAATTAAACACTCAATGGGGTCCCCTTAACTTTTCAGGTTTAAATAATGTTTATTATAAATAATTTCCGAAAATATTGTGTGTGTGTGCGTGTGTGCGTGTGTGCGTGTGTGTGTATATACAGGCCATCAAAATAACTGCAAATTATTGGGGATTACAAAACGTTTTGTCTAATAAAAAGACTAATTTTACTCAGCAGGAAATGGCAAATTCCATGGGAGATATGTTCATAGGATCATAGGTGTGTACTAGGCTAATGGCCCTGGAGCCTTTACAAGCTAAGCCCATAGGATTACTCTGGCATAGTGCCACCAAACCTTAGTTCCTAGTACTTCTGTTGAGTAGAGCCACTGGAGTGATCCCCGGGGTGAATTTTCTATTTCCCATCCACTCATCAAGATTTCTCTTAAAGAGGACCAGTGGGGTGCTCTGCTTGACATGTATGGGAAGTCTATTCCATAGCATGGGCAGTCTCTGGGTTATGAACCTGTCCCTCCAGCATGTTCTGTTGATTGTGGTAATGAGGTTGAGGTCACTGGAGCATGTGGTGTGGAGGGATTGGGATTTCTTTAGATATAAAAATAGAAGTCAAAGAGAAGTGAAGGGTAATATTCCAATATGAACGCTTTATTTGTAAATCACTGCGTTTTCGTTTTAACACAGTACCCTTATACCAGAAATTTAACAAACAGAAGGGTGAAAGGAGATATATTACGGAGAAAAGAATATCTCATAGAGAAAAATATAACCCAGACTATGATAATGACTTTCCACCACTTGAGATACAACAAAATGACTTTAGTCCAAAAGGAAGAAATTTTGGAAATTTTCACAGGGGAGGGGGGTCAAGAGGAAGGGGGAAATACACGCGTTAGAATCCCCCACCAGTATTACAGAAAGGAATGACAACATAACAAAGGAAGGTAATACATACACTCTCAATGCATTCACCATATACAACTTTAGCAACATAGAGCTTACCAAAGAACATTTTACACTAATGGAGAGAGGTTTCAAATTCATTCCAACAAGAAGAGGGGAAAGAGTTGAAACTATATTGGATATGAAAATATTCCTCAGAAAGATGAATTTGGAACTGTTATACAATAATGAAGAATATGGTATAGATAGGAGAAGTATACATATGACAGAAGAAAAAAGAATATTAAAGAAAAAATCCATATTTAATCCACCCATTCACACACAACTTAAGAACTTCGAAAAAGTAATGGAAAATGGTATTAAAAAGTTGGATAAAAAGATAAAATATGGTAAGAATTTGGGAGATAGAGAGAAAAGGATATTGGATGAATTAAAAAACAACAAAGAAATTAGAGTTATGAAGCCCGACAAGGGCGGGGGGGGTGGTTATTATGGATGTGATTGAATATGAAAGCAAAATGAACGATATTCTCATGAATGAAACCAAATACAAAGTAGTTTCTCGAAATGAGATATATTTAGCATACAAAAAGATAGACATGACACTACAGGATATGGTCACAGGAAAAAGTAATGGATGAAAAAATGTATTTCTTCCTCAAGACCAACAAACCTAAAATACCAGTTATTTTCGGCATACCGAAAATACACAAGAATAGGGAAGACCCTCCTTTTAGGCCGATAGTATCGGCAGAGGGGTCGAAAACTACAAATTTAGCAAGGTTTATTGATGTCAAAACAAAACATATATGGAAAAATAAAATGGCTATTTTAAGAGATTCTTGGGACTTATTAAGAGCATTAGTCCCTGAATTATATGACAAAGACATACTATTCATGACCATAGATGTCGTGGACCTTTTTGGTTCTATACCATATGAAGAAGGAATCAGAATGTTTGAGGATGAAGTATATGGTGACAAAACATTGACATTTGAGGATAAAGTAGTTTGCACAGGTCTGATGGACTTAATATTAAGAAACAACTTTTTTGTCCATAATGGAGAGTTTTTTCAGCAAACTCAAGGGGTGGCAATGGGTGCAGCCTGTGCACCCAGTTTTGCCAATTTGGTGCTGGCTAATTGGGAAGACAAATATATTTTTCCTTCAAATTATTCGCAATACTGTAAACTGTACAAAAGATTTCTAGATGACATAATAATCTTTTGGACTGGGGGTGTGAAAAGTTAAAGGAATTTATTAAATACTTAGGAAATACAACAAATTTCCTTAAATTTACTTATGCCACATCTAGTAATAGTATTGCATACTTGGATTTAGAAATTACAAAAACTACTAATTCTTTTGAGACTAAGGTATACAGGAAGGACACTTACGTCAATTTGTTCCTTCATTATGATAGCGGACACCCAATTCACTGTAAAAGGAACCTAGTGAAGGGTCAGTTTATCAGAGGGTCAAGGATGACCAGCAATGAGGAGGATTTCACCAAGGAATGTGACAAACTGGAAGAGATGTTTATTGATAGAGGGTATCCCAAGAGATTTGTTAGGGACTTTAGAATGGAAGTAATAGAAGCAAGGAGGGACAGATTTAAGCCCATTATAGGGCAGAAAGAAAATAACTTCAATGACAATAATACGACAGAAAAGACAAAGTATGAACAGTCATTGGTATTGGAATACAATAGTCTGAATATAAAGGTCAAAGAACTGTTTCAAAAGGAATGGCAGAGGTTTAAGAATCTCACAGACTTGGATGGATTGGCTGAAACAAACCCAAAAGTAGTGTTTAAAAATTCCTTAAATATTAAAGGGATATTAGAAACAGGGAATGGTAGAAAAATGGTAATAGGTGATAGAGCTAACTCAGGTAAGGTGGGGACATTTAGATGCGGCAAATGTAAAGAATGTGAATATGTGTTAAATCAGGAGAAACTCTACTTGGTTAGTGGGGAACTATGGGTACAAAGCAAGGGGTACTTTAATTGTGAATCAAAAGGATTGGTTTATTTGGTAACTTGTAAAAAATGTTCTTCCTACTACGTAGGCAAAACTGAAAGATCCCTAAAAAAGAGGATCTATGAACACATGTACGATATCAAAAAACACAAAGAAACAAATGCATTATATAGGCACACAAAGGAATGCAAAGAATATAAATTTAGTTTCTTTGTGTTGGATCAAGTAAAGGTAGATATTAGAGGTGGCCCCTGGGAGGAGAACATAGGGTACAAAGAACTATGGTGGCAGATAGCCCTAGAAGCCAATAGAACTCCGGGCCTAAATGAATATATCTCTATTCTGCCACTTTTAAAACTAAAAGCTGCTAGAACATAGTACATTGAAAAGAACTATAATGCAAATGACCAGCAGATGGCGTCAACCCCTATTAAATAAATGTTTACACTTCTTTTAATAATATAAGTAAATTTGAATACATGCTACTGAATTGTATATACATATAAATGAAATTATGCATAGGATTATTTTAATCAAGTTAATAAAGAAGATAGTGAGAAACAATACATATATATTTTTTATAAGATTTTGTTATAATAAAACGAATTTATGGTTTTAATTTTACATATTTAATGAGATTTTAAGGAAGTGAAACTTGATTTGTTCTTTTTAAAACAAGTGTGTATTATGATTGGATAGATATATAATTGATATATATAAAAGGAAGGAAATGCTAAGCTAATGAGTTTTATCTGATGAAGTCTTTTACTGGACGAAAACGCAGTGATTTACAAATAAAGCGTTCATATTGGAATATTACCCTTCACTTCTCTTTGACTTCTATTTTTATTTCATTGGTAACTGATTCGGAAGTTGTCCGTGGTTTCACTTATTTCTTTAGATATAGCATTTCTAACAGAGCTGGATCAGACATGGCTTTGTAAGTCAAGTAGAGATCGCCTCTAAGTAGGCGATATGAGACAGAGAATAGTTGGAGTTTTTTGAGCCTGTCCATGTAGGACAAGTGTTTAAGGCCTAGGATCCTCTTTGTGAGGTACTTTTGCAGCCTCTCCAGGTGTTGCAGGTAACTAGTGAGGTACATGCCAAATGGGGCATTGTACTCGATGACTGACCTAATGAGGGAAGAGCAGAGGGAGACAATGACCTCTTTTTTCCTGGATGCAAAACCCTTACTAATGAGATGTGCCACATAGAAGGACTTACTGACCACAGTGGCAACGTGGTGGTCGAAAGAGAGGTTGCTATCAACCTATGTTCCCAGATCTCTTATAATACCTTCTGTGTTCAGTGGACTACCATCAATGTGGTAATTCAAGGGAACCGGGTTTTTCCCAAAGGGGATGAAGACACATTTTTTGGCATTGAGCTTAAGGCCATGGTTCTGACACTAGTCGTTGGTCTCATTGAGGCCTTTCTGTAGGATATCAGCATCACTTGGGGAGTTAATAATAGCTCCCAACTTGCAATCATCTGCAAACTTTATCAGCCAGAGTCCCTTCGTGTTTCCTGGACTTCAGAGAAGTAGATACCAAACAGGAGAGGACCCAGGACCAAACCCTGTTGGACTCCACTCGTGACTGGTCGGCAGTCTGACTTGGAGTCAGCTACTTTCACACTGTGGGTTCTATCTGTGAGCCAGTTTGCAACCCACCTAGTGATATAGGGGTTGATGCCTAGCTTAATAAGTTTTTCTATGATTTCTGAGTGGGGAATGGTATCAAAGGCCTTGGCCAGATCAAGGTAGGCTGTATGAACCACCTTACCTTCATCCACAGCTCTGGTGACTGACTCAAAGAAGTCAACCAAGTTGAGCAGGCATGATCTACCCTTCACAAAACCAAACTGTGTGGGACCCATAGTTTTGAGATTCCCTATATCCTTGTTTATTAGGTCCATGATGATACGTTCCATAGCTTTACATATCAGACTCATCAGGCTAATGGGGCAATAGTTCCCGGGGTCTGTAGTCACTCCTCCTTTGTGGAGAGGGATGACAGTAGTAGTGCACCATTCGGTGGAGACAAAGCCTGAGGTGAGGCTGTGATTGCACAGGGCACACAGGTGAGGTGCCAGTTCACTCTGTAGTTCATGTAGAACACAGCCAGGATACTGTCAGGTTCCATAGATGCGGTATTCTTGGCCTTGGACAGTGCTGTTTTAACCTGTGCAGCAGTAATATTGGGTGCCTGGTGATCTACTGGTATTGTGATTGGTCCTTTGGGGGGGATAAAATTAGCACTGAATCTGTTCGCCAGTATATTTGCAATATCTGTTGGCTCGGTATAGGGGATACCATTGTGCAGTAGCTCAGTGCAAATCTGGGTATTGCCATGGAGATTCTTTACATAACTATAGAAGGCCTTGTGGTTGTCTTTACTATCTGCTGCAATTCTGTTTTCATAGCTAGCTTTAGAGGATTTGCTGAGGGATCTCAACCTTTTGCTGAGGCTGATAAGGGAGTCTTTTCCAGTCTTGGGACTTCACCTTATTCTGCATCAGTTTCCTCCTTCTGTTGTAGAGTTTGTTTATGGCAGGGGACCACCAGATTGGCTTCCTTTTTTTGAGGAGAGCATCTTAGTTCTATTGGGTATGTTGAGATATATGCATTTGTGTACATGTTTATAAAGTGCATTGGTGTATGTCTGTCAAAACCAAAGTAAAATCAAATATAAATGGCTCAAATAACAAAGATAATCTTTCTACTCTACAAACTGCCATTACATTTCTGACTTCCATGCTACAAGAGGTTCAAATGGACATTACACAATTAATAACTATAAGTGAAGACACAACACTCCATAGTTAAAGCAATAACTCTACAAATCTAGATTTAGAATAACAGCACTGCAGCCTCCTGGAATACCAGTAACTCTTAAGCATGCATACCCATGAAACAGCCAACCTAACTGCCTATCATACAAAAGTTAGAATGAAAGCTTGATATAGAAAATTACTCTTGTGAAAATAACCTACAAATAATCAGTCTTCCTGAAGGACCAGAGGGTTCCACATGACATATACCAGGAAAGAACTTAGCACTTTGCTAAAATGAAAAGGTACCAGAGAAAGAGAGACTCATGAGCTAAATGGCAGAATGAATGCTAATCTTCCTAGACATTTTACCATTAAATGTCTACACTATGTAGATAAAAAGAAGACACAAATTAGGAGACTTAGGTACAAAATGTATATTTAGTTCTTTGGTTCTTTTCCCCCAAGATTATAGCTCAGCACTCTTTAAAAAAAGGAAAAATGTAGCATTTCTTGATTGTTTTAAATACGGGACAAACAGTACAAATGAGATTCCCTACTTAACTATTGGTACATAATGGGAGCCAAAAACAGTATTCTGATTACCCCACTAAAGTAGAAGCTTTTCTAAAAACGCACTCCTTTAGGACACTATCTCAGGTGTGCATGTGTTTCCCCAAGTGTCCCCAGTGGTTTCAACTTCAAGCAAGGCTTTTTGAAATCATAGAATTTCTCACACGGAGATGTTAAAATATAGAGCAAGATAATCAATGCAGACACCAGTGATATCCTATGAAGGTTTAATGTATGAGACCTTAATGCAGAAGTTAAGACAGTAAAGGCAGGATATGTACTATAAAAACATTTTGCAGATGGGATACACATACCCCTACTTTAGGAACCTAAGCTAAAAGAGGTACTATCATTAAAAAGTTGAAAGGTTGGGGGAGGGTGGTGTGTGCTTTCACATAGTAAGGGTGCTTCTCATGCGGTTTCCATATTAGTTAACGATATGCTAGCATTGCCAAATTAAGTCAAATCATAAATAAGAAAGGAAGATGGGCAATCAGAGTTTGAACTTCCGATGAGCTCACCAGTTTTAATAATTTTCAGGTAGGAATTTAATCATCAGGGGGACAATCAATTCTATAATTATTAGTGGAAACATTAATACTGCATTAGACTTCTCTATGGATGAACTATGGAAGGGGACACTACAGTAAGTTAAACACAGCAAAGCTCTTCATGTCACGCAACATATATATTATTTAATTGGTGAATGGTGAACTACACACCTAGATAAAAAGCAACATACAGATATACAGATTTTTTTTTCTAATCAGCACTACTCTTCAAGAAAGTATCTTATGTACTAAAATAATCACAGATGTTAATTTTAACATGCTCTGGCATTGTTCAACTAGACATGCCAGAAAGTTTTTGGTCAGGCACTAATCACAATTGTAGACTTGACTCATTACTGCTGAAACAACATAACCTGTTCAAACCTTAGGGAACAAAGAACCCAACTCTGGAATGTTCTCACTAGATTAGATAAGTCTTTGAGGTCATAGGAGGTTTACAAATTTAGCCTTTTACAATTTGTTAATTAGGCGAGGAAAATGTTTAAATTAGGAAAAAAACAAACTACAAGACATGGAAATTAAATTGTTGCACATAACCAAACTATACACTAACTGTAGGCTCAGAAACATTATACTTTTTAAGGAAATGCCATTCAGGAGAGAAAATAAGAATACAAAGTATACAATTCAGCAACAAAAGATGCTACAGAATCAGATATTTTACTGAGCAAGGCAGATGCATTCACTGAAACTGTTAGCACAGTGCTTAAAAAAAAGAAGTACACACTAAATTCCCCACCTAAAGAATGACAATAGTCAAATATAATTTTCAGCTAAGGGAATAAACCTTGTGATGGCTACTTTTTTTTCAAAAACTATACTCACAGCCTACAATACATTATAGTGAACTGTTAGGGGTCTATATTATAATCTCAAAGGTTTAAAACTTCGAATCACTAAAGATCGAACTTTAGTGATCGAAGTCTTAAACCACTGAAACCAAAAAAAAAAAAAATAAAAAAAAAATAAATAAATAGTGTGTAGGCAGGGGGCAAGCCCCCTGTGCCCCCCACAACCCCCTATTAAATATACCAACTCCGAGAATGCACTATATTGAAGTAAACAGAAATCTCCCCCTACGGAGATTTTCCATTTAAACATTCGATGTAGTGTGCTTTCTGTATTCTCGTATCGACAATATCATATTCAATATTTTCAGACCGAGATTTTTATTATAGACCCTCTTTCAGTAGGAAATTGTATTTTTCTAACTTACTCCACATCAGCTACTTGAACAAATTACTTTCTAGAAAATAAATTATCCAAGCCATCACAAACTTAAAGGCTGGGAAAGAACCCGGTGAGATGGTCTTTTTATTAATCTATATAAAACTTTAAATCAGGAACTAGGAAGTGTATTACTGCAGCTTTCTGAGTAGTATATTACTAGCAAACATTTACTCTACAATTCCTAACCAGCTTCCATTATCACCTTTCAAAACAGCCAAAGACTTTTCATCTCCAGATGTATTCAGATCAGTTTCACTGATACCTATGGAGACCAACATATTAGAAACATTCTTATGTTTGCTAATATTTTTACTTTTAAAAATAAAAGCCTGTTCTGATTAATGATGATTAACAAAGGTTTATCACCAGCAGAAATGGTACTGTAGGCCTGCTATGCCTTTTTATAACATTCACCAGATATGCCAATTAGACTTCCCCAACCACAGCTCTGTTTATACAGATTTTAAAAAAGCTATTGACTACTTCTGGTGGGGAAACTGCTGGAAGGTCTTACAGTGCTTTGACATTCACATGAATTTTATTAACTTGGGCAAACTTCTTTGCAACAAACCTTTAGACAATGTGTTAACAAATTTCTCTTCAGATCCCTTTGAATTAACCCGGGGAACCATATAAGGATGTCCATTATCCCCGTTTGTCTTTACTTTAGCAGTGGAAACTCTTAACTTACATATAAAGCTATACCATCTATACTGCAATATACTTCTTTGTGGTTAAGAGCAGTCTCTCCACTGCACGGTTTCGAGATGACTGCCCTCTATGATTGCCAAACTCCTTTAAACACCTAGGTGAGATTTTAAAGATCTTTCAGATTTACAGTCAACTGAACCAGGTTTTGACTCCCTCAGCCTTCATTTGCTTACTGTGTGACTTTGAGCAAGTCATTTAACCAGACAGTGCTCTGGGCAGGCTATGCTATGCTCAGGCTAGGCTATGCATCTCTGAGACTGCATGTCTAGTAACTACCTATGAACCTATAAAATAGTCCTGTTCCCTCTAAAACCTGTTTGTTACAAAATACAGTTGAGCTATCACAATGTAATGTACCAAGGAAAACTCCTCACATGCATTTAAGAATAAAGCTAAACTGACTTTACCCTACTAGCTAAAATATCTGTTGTTAAATTGTTCATCCTTCCAAACTATCTTTTTCTTAGAAAGACATATTCTTTCTTTAGCCTCACATCTCATAATTGCAAAACTGCAAGACTATGCTTTATATAGCATAATAAACATACAAAAATGTCAAGCAAAAATTTGATGGCATCCAGAAAAAAATGAAACTTGTAAGGAGTTCATGATCTTGTCAAATATGTACATGCTTTTGACCTACTGTCTTCATACACACTATATTCTCTCCATGTCCTCTTTGGGTCCATCCTGAACTAACACTGATCAATATACTGTACACAAATTATGTTATTAGACATAGCAGGAAAATGTGGGACACTGGAGGGCATGAGTTTAGATTATTCAGACTGCTCTGAAATTTTGAGATAGCAGACTCAAAATTCACTATCTGTGATGGAATATTGGCTAGCTTCAAATATGTTATAGATAATAAACCCATTTACTGGATCTCTGAAAATCAATCATTTTAGAATGGTATATCCCTCCACCTAGTCAATATGTAGCCCTCCTGCATTTTCTGGTGGGAATCCCTACAACTCAATAGTCTAGTAATACTATCACAAATAAAAGACGGCCATTACCACACATTTTGAATCAAGACAATCTGGCATGTTCTACACAAACATGCCCCTTTCATGGCTAAATCAAAAGCTTGACTATTACAGCACAAATATTTTGATAATGATAGATATAACTAGGAACAACTTATAGGACACCAACTCTGTAGCACCTCTTGGTCTTAAAACTATTCTCCCCGACCCCAGTATCTCTTAAAACCCAGTTGTTTTCTTTATCCAGTTTAAAATTATTCATGTTTCCCTATTACCCTTAGGCAAAGGAAAATGAGAGGTTGGGGAAATAGTCATTGCTGGCCTTTTGTGACCAAGATTGCCCACTGAACATCTAGAAGGAGAGAAAGAAGAGTGGTCCTTCTTATTATCTGGAAAGGCAGAAGAATCCACAGTCAATGACCAAGGGTCTTGCAGAAATTTTTTTTTTTTAACCTGAAGCTCTAAAAAAGACACAGAGCTTCTAATTATGCCTCCTTAGAGTGATCTCATTAAAATTAGTACAAATAGAAGATTCAGATTCATACTTTTGGACATAAGCAGTGCAAATGCATATTTATTGATGGCACAAGCAATCTGTTTGTCTAAGACACTCTTACCAGAAATATGAATTATGGTAGCAAAGAGGACCAAAGACCAAACCAACAAGTGAGCTAAAGAAAAATGAGAAATACACATCTGATCTCTGCAGCAAGAAGGAAGTCTCAGCAGTAATGGAAAGGTGGGTAAAACCCTAACAAAAAACAAGGCACAAGGAAAAAATCAGCAACATTTTCAAACTGTAACTGCAGACTTTAAAAGAGACAGGATTGAAGAAGGTCATCAACATATGCTACCACCACCTGGAGACATTAAAAAAGCAATTTACAATTCTAAATACAACAATGTAACCTGAGACCATTACAGTTCAACTGATTGTGCTAAGTGGCAGGAGAAATATGGAAAATGGAGGAGTAAGATACAGGGTATTATAGGTTCATAGGTTCATAGGTTCATACTAGGCTATCTGCCCAAGGGCATTTATAAGCCTAGCCCAGAGTTTTTGTGGCTTTCACCACCCCTTTAGTTTGAAGAAAACTATGCCCATTATTTTGCTGTGCCTCTGTCAAGCAGAGACACTGAGGTAATCCCTGGGGTATATCTGCGATCTCCCATCCATTGGTCAAGATTTCTCTTGAACACGGCCAGTGAGGTGCTCTGCCTCACATGTACCGGGATTTTGTTCCACAGCATAGGGAGTCTTTGGGTGATGAATCTGTCCCTCCAGCACGTCCTGTTAATAACCGTGTCAAGGTTTAAGTCTCCCACCCTTGTAGTTCTGAGGGATCTAGATTTTTTTAAGGTGAAGCATGTTCATCAAATCTGGGTTTGACATGGCCTTGTATGTCAGGCACAGGTCACCTCTAAGCAAGCGGTAAGCAACTGAATAGAGCTGAAGTTCTTTCAGTCGGGCAGCATAAGACATATTTTTGAGACCCTTTATCCTTTTGGTGAGGAACTTTTGGGCCCTTTCCAGCTGCTGCAGGTGTCGGGTCAGATACATTCCGAATGGGGCATTGTACTCAATCATTGGTCTGATGAGTGATGAGTACAGGGGGATGATGACCTCCCTTGATCTAGATGTGAATCCCTTCATGATCAGGTGGGCAATGTAGAAGGTCTTCCTAACTACTTTAGCAACGTGAGTGTCAAACGAAAGGTTACTGTCAACCTGAGTCCCCAGATCCCTGATAACTTCTTCTGTGCTCAGTGGATTGCCACCTATATGGTAGCTAGGGGCGACCTTGTTTTTCCCGAAGGGTATGACTATGCATTTCTTGGCGTTTAACTTTAGGCCATGGCTCTGGCACCAGTTATCCGTTTCTGTGAGACCCTTCTTAAGGATATCTGTGTCAGATGTGTTTTCGACTATGGCGCCCAGTTTGCAGTCATCTGCAAACTTTGTCAGCCATAACCCTCCTGTGTTTGCTTGTATTTCAGAAAAATAGATGCCGAACAAGAGTGGGCCCAGGACTGAGCCCTGTGGGACCCCACTTGTGACAGGCTTTGAGTCTGACATGGCGCCAGCAACTCTGACCCTGTGGGTTCTGTCACTTAGCCAGTTTGCAACCCATCTTGTGATGTATGGGTTTACATTTAAGCTGGTGAGTTTTTCAACGATCCCTGAGTGGGGTATTGTGTCGAAAGCCTTTGCCAGGTCGAGGTAGGCTGTATGGACTGCCTTTCCCTCATCAATGGCCTTGGTGACTGTTTCAAAAAGTCGACCAAGTTTAAGAGGCATGATCTGCCTTTGACAAAGCCAAACTGGGTTGGGTCCAAAGTCTGCAAGTTCCCTATGTCTTTATTTATGAGTTCCATTATGATCCTCTCCATGGCTTTGCAGATCAGGCTTGTCAAGCTGATGGGACAGTAATTTCCAGGGTCGGTGGAGGCACCGCCTTTGTGAAGTGGGACCACAGTTGCCGTGCGCCACTCCTTGGGTACGTATCCTGAGGTGAGGCTAAGATTAAACAGCTGTCCTAACTGCGGGTTTAATTCCTCATTGAGTTCATGGAGCACACAGCCGGGGACACCATCCAGTCCCATGGATGCTGTGTTTTTCGCCTTAGAGAGAGCAGTTCTCACCTGGGCGTTAGAGATGTTTGGGGGGCTACAATCCTCTGGTATAGATATCTCTCCTTTAGGGGAGGGAAGAAGTTTGCACTGAACCTGTCAGCCAGTATATTGGCAATGTCTGTAGGTTCAGTAATTTTCACATCATTTTGAACTAATTCTGAGCATATCTGGGAGTTTCCTCCCAGGTTTCTAACATAGCTAAAGAAGGCCTTATGATTGTCTTTTGAGTCCTTAGCGATTTTTCTCTCAAAATTTGCCTTGGATGATTTTATGAGAGCTCTTAGTTTTTTACTTATAATGATCAAAGGTGTCTTACCTTTTAAGGATTTTGCTCTATCTTGTAGTACCTTCCTCCTTTTGTTGTAGAGCTTGTTTATGGCTGGGGTCCACCAGACTGGACGCTTGCCTTTGGTACAAAGAGTCTTTGTTTTGTTTGGGATTGCCTGATCCATGCAGCCCTGTAGGTGCTGGTTGAAGGCATTTGTAAGTGATTCAGCGGCTTGAGTGATGTTTACCGCCAGCTCGGGGGCCTTAAAAGAGACCACACTAGTCTTTAGAAGTGTGAAGTCAGCTTTTGAGAAGTTCTTCACTGTGGTCTTTTTTATCTCAGGTGGGGGCGGGATGAGGACCTCCAGTGAGATTAGTTTATGATCTGATCTCACCAGTGAGGGGTATACTTCCGGTGTTGAACAGTGTGATCCCATGTTCGTGATGATGAGGTCAAGTATGTTTTCACCTCTTGTGGGGATGGTGACTAGTTGTTCCATGGCATTTGAGTTTATGAACTCCAGGAACCTTTGGGCTAGAGTGTTTGGGATTGAGTAGTGATCCCAGTCTATATTAGGGTAGTTGAAGTCACCTAGTATGATGGTGTTTGGAGATACATTTATCCCCTCCAGTGTTTTCAGGAAAGCTATGTGAGTTTCCTGAGTTTGAGAGGGTGGCCTGTAACATGCTACAATTTGCAGAGCAGTTTTGCCTATGGTTAGTTGCACCTGGATGGTCTCCGATGCATCGTGCGTTGCCACCAACCTTGAGGTGTGGGTGTCCTTGATGAATATGGACACCCCCCTCCTTTCTTGGTGTTGTCCGGATTTTGGGGCCGGAACGCATGGTATGAGGTAAAACCTGATAGTGCTGGGGTGCTCTCAGGAGCCTTGAACCAGGTTTCAGTCACAGCACAGACATCGATGTTCTCCATACTGAGAAGGGCCTCGAGTGTGTGCATCTTGAGGTTGAGACTTCTGGCATTGAGCAGCATTACCCTTAGTTTTTTTTCTTTATTGTGTTCTAGGGTGGTAGGTTTAGAATTTGAGCCTTGCCTAAAAAAGGCACTATGGGGGTGGCAAGAGCCTTTGCCAATATCCGGAAGCCCAGGGGTGACAGGTGCAAGCCGTCCCTTGCGAAGCAGTGTGGCTTGTCCAGCATGTCATCCCAGGCAGACAGACATTGGATCCCCTTTGAATGACACCAGAGTTTAAGCCAATTATTGTCAGAAACTAAAGATGAAAAAGTTGTCTTCGGAAGTTATATCCACATAACTCAGCATGTGTTGCAAAGTCCTGAATGGTAATGAATTCTGAGTTCTTCTGAGACAAAACATATTCTACCTTTTGAAACATGACTACAGAACTGTCTGGAAATAGGGGGTACATAGATTTCAGGAATGAGCTATAAAATGGCTACAATGCAGCCAACAAAGAAAGGGACAGGGGGTTCCTTTCAAAAAACTGTCCTTATCTGGTCTAAGTGACACAGATTGGCAAGATTGCAATAATGATGTTTAAGTGACACAAGAGCATTGGCACAAGCATACAAATCTGGACCCAGTCTAGATAAGATGCTAACCCTATGCTACATATTTAGAGTGACATTTTATTTGAAAAAGGCAACTATTATGGTGTGGATGTCTGACTAATATTTACCAAGCTCTGAGGGACAAAGTGACACCACTCTTAGATACATACTGGAAGAAGGGTGTCTCTCTGGCTAGCTATAATTTTAGCAAATTTTAATGACACATATAGATAGGAAAATCAGATTTTTCAAAATGTTTGTATGAGTATCACATATCATATTATTATGACAGCTACTAAGTAGGGCAAGACCAGCTTGAATGTCACACTGATGGGGGAAGGGATGTGAATTTAACATATGTACTAATAACACTTTGTTTTGCAGCGCAATAAAACACTTTCTTGTCTGATAAAAAGTATATATATATATATATATATATATATATATATATATATATATATATTTGGAAAGCTTGTGAGGAAACTATTTTTGTTTTACTTGGATCGCGTGCCTTGCTTTGATTACTTTCAAATACTTAGTAATTCTGTACAATTATATATTTTTTATTATTTTTTTTTTACTTAAGAAGAGTTTAAGTTCGCTACTTCTACTACTTTTGTCTGATCTGATTACTATACACTGATACAGATATATGGACTGAAAATCTTCCACATAAGAGAAGTTTCTTACACCGTTTTGTTTTTGGACCCACTACACTTGTTTAGTGGGTTGTTTTGAGACTTTGGGGATACCATGGAGATATTTTTTTTTTTTGGATTAAGAATTTACCTGACTCCTTTACTGTTTCTTATAAGAGAGCCAGAAATATAAAAGACATGGTTGTTCACAGATTGTTCTCTATGCCTACCAAAATTTTAACTATTCCTTTACAAAATTCTGGTACATTTCCCTGTGGTAAATGCTCTATCTGTATTCATGTGGTCAGGCCATTTGTTAAAATGGCTTTTTTTCAGCCTAGAGCTATTTTCTCCTGTATATCTAAGGGAGTGGTTTATTGTCTCTCATGCCCATGTGGTTTCTTCTATATAGGAGAAACCAAAAAAAATGTTTAAAATCAGAATTCAAGAGCATGTTAGAGACATTAAGAATCAAAATTTGGTTAGCCCTGTGGCATCACATTTTCATGCAGTACATTTGAGGTCTTGTACCAGTTTAAAAGCATGCATTTTAGAACAAGTTCTGATTAAGGATGATGTTGCACTTAAAAATAAGGTGTTCTATAAAAAAGGAGCCCGTATTTTAAAGTTTGGCACTTTGGTGCCTCAAGGTTTAAACAAAGAACTGGAGTGGAAGGCTTTTCTGCACTAACTGTTAATTATTAGTTTGTGTTTAATTGTTTTAGTTAATTGATTAATGATGTGATATTTGTTATTTAAGTGTAGCTTCTGCTGCTGTGATGTTAACTCTGTGCAAGGCTTGCTAGCCAAGAAGCTGGCGTATTAAACAATTTTGGATTTTATGCTTCTCCAGTTGGAGTTTTTCGCTTTTTTTATTTTTTATTTTGTTGTTCAGTGAATATGGCCAGCAATTCACTTCTGCAGTTGCCTCATTTATTTCAAGATATCACTGATTCTGCACAATTTTTTGCTCAAACTTCCCTGAGGAATAATTTATGACCAGGTGCTGTGCTGGACGGCACTTCAGCTCAGCATGCAGAGCCTCCTATGTCCTGGGAAAGATTTTTGGAGGAAGGTAGATCCAGGAGAGGTGACAATCCATTTCAAAATGTTGGTGGACTTATGGCTGGTAATAATTTTTCCACAGACGGTCATAGTAATATTGATTCCCTTGAGAGGCTGCTTAACAAAGAAAATGTGATTTATTATAACATTGTGGGGCTTAAGAGATATTTAGATCATGATATTACACCCAGGGGTCTGCATTTTGTTAAATGCTTCACTACTCCTTTTAACTCTACTGATCCTGCTGATAAAGAGTTTGAAAATAGATGGGTAGAGGCTGCCCATCACTGTGTTAAAGAATGGATTCAAATTTTACTTTAAAGAGATGTTCTTAAACAAGGAAAAGTAAGGGAAGAAAATTTTGTCTCTTGTTCTACCCTCTCTGCACAAATTGGTACAGCTCGTTTTGAGCAGTTGCTATGCTCAATGAATAGTTCACTTGAGGAGAATTCCAGTGACATCATTAAAAGGAAGAGTCATAAATTAGAAAGGGACTTCCGAGATTACAGCTCGGGGAACATTTTCAAAAAGACAGCTAAACAAAACACATATGGGGGCTCTGGAGCCACTTCTGCTATGCAGAAATGACAAGTAAATGCTTCTTTTGCCTCTTCTGAAGTCAACAGCAGTGCTGGGGAATCTAACAATGAAACTAGGGCTTTTCCTCCCCTTCAACAGCCCCAACAGCCCAATTATATGCAGGAGAACTTTCAGAGTTACAACAGACTAGGAACCAACAATAATAATCGAAAACAGGAATATTTCCAAAACAACAAGGAGGAACAGCACTTTAACAATAAGAAAAGAAGATATTGACTATATTAATGTTTTTAATGTAGTAAAATCAACTAGTGTTACCTGTGGTGACAACCCAATTGTAAACCTTACATGTAACCCTTTGTCTTGTGCAGAATTATCAGTATTACAGTGTGGGTTAAAATTTATTCCCACATCTTTGCCACAATTATATGTCTGTAAAATTAAATTGTTTGAGCTGTCTAGGAAATTACATTTGTTGGATTATTTTGAAAATAGTAAGAGTGTGTCTGAGAATGCCCCCACTATTGACACAGATGGAGAGGATGGGAAATGTGATTTTTTTCTCATGTAATTCGTCAGTGGATTCATATGATGACATTAATGCTTACTGTCTTTTAGATACTTCTAAGGTACCTCATAGTAGTAATTTAATTCCCCCCTTTTGTTAATAATACCATCCAAGAATTTTCATCTATGGTAAATTATGCTATTGAGGTTAGTCTGAATATTTTTAAAAAAGAAAAAGCTAAAATATGTTATAATTTGACTAAGGCTGAATGGAATGCACTGCAATGTCTTAGTACTAGGAGGGATATTGTTATCAAGCCCTGAGACAAAGGTCAAACAACAGTTGTGTTGCACTATATGCAATATTTTAACATGTGTAGGGATCATCTTTCTGACAGTAATATATATATCGTGTGGCTAGTGAACATGAATATTATGCAGCTATAGATAGCTTTAAAGACTTGTTACATAAGGCTTACAGACTTGGCTACTTTTCCAAGGAAGATACGGAAGTTAAATTTAAAGTGAAAGGCAGTTGTCTAGCAAAATTTTATTGCCTGCCAAAAATCCACAAGAAAGTTTTTCCCCCTCCTGGAAGGCCAATTATGGCAGCTGAGAATTATTTTTTTACATAATATGGGTCTATTTCTTCATACTTATTTGCTTAGGTATGTTGTTGGTTTAGACTCATATAAGAGATTCTTTTCATTTTCTAAAAGTATTGAGTCCATCACTTGTCAAGAAGGGTTTTTTTCTGGCTGGTTCTTGATGTCAAGAGCCTTTATACGAGTATTACACATCAGGTAGGACTTGAAGCTCTTAGGTTTTCCTAGGCACTAGCCCGGTTAGTACTTTTGTTATAGAATCGTTATATTTTAGTTTAACCTATAACTTTTTTTGAATATAACAACTGCATCTATCAACTGATGCAACGTACAGCAATGAGTGCATCTTTTGCACTCATGTATACTAATTTGCTAATGTGTTTGAGTTAGAGTTTCTTTATGTTAAGAGTTTTTTAATAAGTATGTTGCTCTTTATAATAGATTTATGGATAATTTAATGTTTTTATGTAAGGGCGGTGCATGGCTAGTGGATTTTTTTTTGCAGGTTTTCTTCAGGAAAACCATTTGGCTTACAATTTGATGGTGTACAAAAAGGCATTTCTGTTGTTTTTTTTTAGATTTGGAATTAAATATTGTTGATAATTATTATTTCAAAGATTCACAAAAAATTGATGATGGTACTCATTTTTAAAATAGTAACAGCTGCCACCCCCCATATTTTAAAGGCTTTGCTTTATAATGAGTTACTCAGAATAAATAGGCTGTGTAATAACATTCCGTCTCTCAAGGAAGATATTTTGCATTCTTGTACAGCCTTTAAACAAAGGGGATAAAGTAAAGAATTAATTATTAATTTGAATAAACTGTGCTAGAAAAGGAATACCACTAGTGTGGTTAATGTTCCAGATGATATGAAGTTTGTGAATAGATACAGGAGTCACGCAGGGAATACTACTGATAAAAAGATATACTTCGCTAATACTTATAATATTTATAATGCTAAGTTAGTAAAATTCTTAAGATATTACTGGCCATTCTTATATAAGGGGAAGTCTGGCATTAATTTTTTACCTGACTCTTTTACTGTTTCTTAAAAGAAGCCAGAAATATAAAAGACATGGTTGTTCACAATTTGTTTTCTATGCCTACTGAAATTTTAACTATTTCTTTACAAAATTCTGGTATATTTCCCTGTGGTAAATGCTCTATCTGTATTCATGTGGTCAGGACTTTTGATATAATAAATGGCATTTTTTTCAGCCTAGAGCTATATTCTCCTGTATGTCTAAGGGAGTGGTTTATTGTCTCTCATGCCCTTGTGGTTTCTTCTATATAGGAGAAACCAAAAGAATGTTTAAAATCAGAATACAATAGCATGTCAGAGACATTAAGAATCAAAATTTGGATAACCCTGTGGCATCACATTTTCACGAATAAATCACGCCAAAATTTAATGCAAAGCTTTCGGGTTAACCACCCTTCATCAGTACATAAAAACAAATAAACCTTTCATTATTTAAATAGGGAGCCATTTGAAATCACATGTCACAGCCAGCCTAACATCATGAACTAACAATTAACTTTTAAAATAACATCACATTTAATGAGATATTGCATTTAAAAGAAATTTGAATTAAAAAAATAGTACCTAAAACTTATTTAAAATACGTAACTATATTCTAGACATATAAATATATACATAACAATATTAAAAATATATATTAAATTAAATTAAACATTTTCTCTTTGCCTTTTTATTAATACCGGCTTTAAACTAAATGCATTGTTCAAACCCAGCTTGGCATCTGCCTGAAGTCTAATAATCCATTCATACTCCTTCAATTCCAGAGTATTATTCATATCACCTCCCCTACTTCCCATATTCACTGTGCCTATTCCCCTAAACTTAAATTTGTGTGTACTATTATTCTCAGAGATATGCTTACTCAATTCATTTGTTACTACTTTCCTTCTAATCTCTGATTTATGTTCTACTATCTGTTCTCTTAATTTCCTAGTGGTCTTACCCACATAAAATGATGTACATAATGTGCATGTGGCTAAATATACCACTTGTGTCACATTATAGTTTACGGGGGTTCTGAAGGTGAATATTTCTTTAGTTACAGGATGCTCAAAATTATCTGTCTCATCATATATATCACTACAACAACTACAATTATAACATTTTATTGTCTCCATCTTTTGTTGAGCTCTTTCTTTTACTTTTTTAAAATCCTTGTAACATAATTTTTGCTTCAATGTTTTAGAATTTCTATAGGAAAATTGTGGTTTCTCTCCTACTATATTTTTAATCTCAGGCATAGCCAGTAGAATAAGCCAATTTTTCTCTATTATATAACGTATATCTTTAGTGTTAACATTAAATGTAGTAACATATCTCACTACATTTTCTTTTCTATCTAACAACTGTGGCTCTTGTGCCACCTTTATACTAAAGATTAGTTTATAGTTATCTATTCTCCCTTTTACTACATCTTCATATATATTATTTACAACTTGTTCAGGATAACCATTCCCTTTAAATTCTTGCATCATTTCCTTAGCTTGATCTATGAAGTTGCTTTCTTCAATATTAAGCTTACTAGCCCTTATTAACTGCATCCTCAGTATTCCTTTAAATGTGCGCGGTGCATGCATACTACTCCTATTAATCTATCTACAAATATTTACTTGCTTTTTATATATTGTAGATTCTATTTTTTCTTCTTTTTTATACAACTGAATATCTAAAAATACTATACTTTCTTCTGATGCCAACATTTTAAACTTTAAAAACTCCATGGAATTATTTAAATACATAATATAATTCTCTAATTCCTCCATATTACCATCCCATATTAAAAAACAATCATCCACGAATCTTCTATAAAACGTGACATTATTATTTAATTCATTTTCTTCACTAAAAATATAATGCTTCTCCCATTGATATAATACCAAGTTGGCGTATGTATTTGCTACTGGGGTGCCCACTGCTACCCCAGTTAACTGCAAAGATGGTGTTTTGTCAAAAATAAAAACATTTTTTGTTAATATTACCTCTAATAATGTACATATATGTTCTATTTCCCTAGCTTGCACATTAATTTCATTATTAAGAAAACTACGTATAGTATCCACTCCATATTCATTTGGAATTACTGTAAAGAGTGACGTAATGTCTAATGTTACAAATATAAAGTTCTTCCCAACATTTTTAACATACTGTTCATGTAAATCAAATAAAAAACTATTAGTATCTTTTATTATACTAGGACATTTACTTAAATATCTCCCTAATTTCATTTGTAAACACTTTGAAATCGGTTCAGTTATACCACCACTCCCTGAGACAATAGGCCTCAGGGGTGGATTATCCAAACATTTATGTATTTTGGGAATCCCATATATTTGCGGTATCCTAGGGCATGGTACAGAAAGATAGTTAAACAAATCAATTGTTATATCATCATTTAATTGTAAATCACATATTATCATATTTACCTCTGAAATACATTTTCTAACTTATTTGCAACTTATTCCTTTAAAGGTTGTAGCATCATTCAAAATACTTTTAAAACTTTCTGTGTATCTCTCTTTATCCATTATTACTACTGCACCTCCGCTTGCTTAATTATTAGTCTATCATCTTTTTCTAACATTCTTAATGCTTCATATTCAATATAAGACAAATTATACAATTTCTTCCTATTCCCTAGAATAAAGGGCTCTCAATTCTTTCTCAACGACATCTGAAAAAGCAATCAAAATCAGACAAATCAGAGGTGTAAAAGTGCTTAATTTTTTACAAACAGATGTTTGTGAATTCACTTCCTTAAAAATTAACTTCAAACTTACATTTCTAACAAACAATTTCATATCTGTAATTACCTGCACTATATTATCTGTGGCATTAGGTATAAATTTCAAGCCTTTACTCAAAAGTTCTAGTTGAGCGGCAGTCAATACTACTGTCGAAAGATTAACAGTATCTTTTATTATTTGTGTCAGCATCAAACCACTTTGTTGTGAAGCGCAGGGCTGTTGCTCTTCCTCTTCATCCCTGCCATTGTTTGTTGCATTTGCTGTTGTTGTGACCGACCCCTCGGTGATGATTTCTGTTGCATCTGTATCTTCTCTGGCTGCTTTAGCTGAAAAGGCAAAAAAGAAGTAATTTCACCCTGTATATCTTTATCCTTACTTCCCAATGAACATTGAAGGGTAGAGTGTTCCTTCACCCTAGAGCGTTTCGTATTGTCAATGGAACCATTCCTTTGATTTTCTAAAGAAATCTCCTCATCATTTGCTATGCCTTTTGAAGATATCTCTAGTCGCTGATTGGGTGTAGCATACAATTGAATCTGCAAATGCTCTTTCTGATTGGGCAGTGGTCCCATAGCTGACTGTACTTCCCCAAAAGTGTCTAATTGATCTAAAGAATTTTTAACTTTTTCTTTTGAATTAGTAGTACTACTCTTAGAATACCAACTTTGGTTTTCATTTCTCGGCCACGAAAAGATATGTCTGTTCTTGAAATCATTAATGTCTCGTTGTAGTTTGTGTTTCTTTTTAGACTCCAGCTTAGTATCAAACAAATGCAGACGATCTAATACTTCTTGATACATCCCACTGGAACTTGCATAACAAGGCATATTCAGAATGTCATTTTCCAACTTCTCTATTTCTTCTATAAGTTTTTTCTCAGTTGGTTCAAAGAAATTTTTCATAAGTCTCATGTAATCTGCACTCAATTTTAAATTGAGCTGCTGCCATTACAGAAGAAGCGCTGTGTAAGTGTTCGCATACAAGGCATTTTCGATATTCTTAGCCCACGTGGTTCAACACATTTTCATGCAGTACATTTGGGGTCTTGTACCAGTTTAACAGCATGTAGAAATGTATTTTAGAACAAGTTCAGATTGAGGATAATAAAGAAGCAGTCTGTATTTTAAAGTTTGGTACTTTGGTGCCTCAAGGTTTAAACAAAGAACTGGAGTGGAAGGCTTTTCTGCACTAACTGTTAATTATTAGTTTGTGTTTAATTGTTATAGTTAACTGATTAATGAAGTGATATTTGTTATTTAAGAGTAGCTTGTGCTACTGTGATGTTAACTCTGTGAAAGGCTTGCTAGCTGAGGAGCTAGAGTATTAAATAATTTTGGATTTTATGCTTCTCCAGTTGGTGTTTTTCGCTTTTTCTCTGTTTTTAATTCTGCTATATAAATCACCTAATGAACCTTTCCTGTGGGAGTTTGGAGCTATATAAGAAGATAAAACGTCATATCAATTAAGATTAATAAGAATATTCTGTACAATGACATGAACCATTAGGTGGGTGTCTAAAAAAGTTGCTAGTGATTGTAACTCACATTCCTCATTAAGAGACCATCCAAATTAGATAGCTTTCATTTCTCACCTGGATGAGTACTGGGATTCTGACTGCTCCAAGTATTAGACAGGCAAAAAGGCATATGCTCCTATGCATAAATGTCACTGTATTGTATAGAATAAACTCCTTCAGACAGGATTTTTTTAACAATCACTGCTATGTCTTCCATTTAATTCTTACTTCAAATATTTTGGGCTACTTGTTACTCTTCGTCACTACAATTTTTTGAATGACAATTTATTTTTCTTTTCAAAATGCTTTTTATATGCCTGCAGCAACCTTTGGCCAATGCTAATGACAAACACTTGGCACAATTAGAAACTGTCTACTCATTTTTCTCTTTTTTGCTGAAGAAGGGTTGTCAAAGTGTCTAGTGAATGACTAGCCATCTGGATCTCTGTAAAGATGCTTGAAGTACCACTGCCACAATCCCTCCCATTTCGACAGAGGCATTTAACAATACCACAAAAATGTATTGCAAGAGTCTAGAGGTGCATGATGCCTTATTATTATTATTATTTATTGGTACCTAACGTACCTAGGATAACAATGACTGATAATTACAAACAGATAACTCGGCTGTAGGAGTAAAAAAATTGTCTCATTGCAAGAACAACTACATAAAAAAAAAATCAAAGTACTGATAATCCACACCTTGATAGTAATGCATTCTATAACATATATATATATATATATATATATATATATATATATATATATATATATATATATATATATATGGATCTACTGTACTTCATCGAAAGAACACTTCTCCAAAAACAAACAATAGACCCACACTTACACAAAATTGCACTTAACTGAAAGTGCACTTTCGTGAATACTGGTTCAACAAACTGATCAGGAATAACAAAACAATGTGCCCGCCAACCCCCCCCACTTAAATATACCAACTCTGAGATTGCACTACAGTGGGGAAACAGGTAAATTCCCTTTTCCCCACTGTAGTGTGCTTCGGGGCCTCAGTGTTCCTTAACGGTTCATTGAACCGTTCTTCGCAGAAGTGCACTTTTGGTTAAGTGCACTTTCACGTAAGTGTGGGTCTACTTCTCTTTTTTGAAGTGATGTACTTTTGATGAAGAGAAGCAGACCCATATAGATATATATATATATATATATATATATATATATATATATATATATATATATACACACATATATGGATCTACTTTCATATATTGAAATCCCAAATAAACAAACTATACTTCACCGAGAATAAAAACCTGACCCCAAAACCAAAACAATTTCATATTTAAGTTTTTACAGGGGAGCATACCCCACACTCCCTGCAAATTAAATATACCAACTCCGAGATTGCACTACATTGAGAAAACACCTGGTAGAAGTATTCTGTAGCAGTTTTAATATCGTGAATGAAAAAATAATGCTTAAATAAAAAGTAATAACATTAACTAACCACATAAAAGCACTAATTTCCCCTTGTATAAGATCATTTCCTTACTGTTTTCTGTATAATGTTGTTTTATTCCACTTATCTGAACTTCTACAAACATTAAACTGAACATATGCTATTTTTCTTACTTACAAACTAAAAATTTTAAAGGAACAGTGCACCACTTACACAGATATGCATAGGAAAACATTAGAGTGTTGAACAATTCAAACTGCAATCATTCAACCTTTCGGGAATTTGCAAGTTTGACTTAGTGGTCTTGAACAACTCAAATTCAATTATTTGTGAATTTAAAATATAAAATTAGATCCATATAGATACATATACGTGTGTGTGTGTTTATATAATGTATATATAATATATATATATATATATATATATATATATATATATATATATATATACACACACACACACATACATACATACTTGTGTTATAAATGTTAATGGGTTTCAATTAAAAATTGCAGTTATGGAATGAGTACAAAAATTTGGACTTAAGAATCGTGCATGTGTTACACAGAAAATGTGTAGTGAAATTTGTTTGAGTAGTAGTTAGACTAAGAGTATAACACATTTTTGATCCATTCTGGGTGTTGTGCCTTGAACTGTGCATGCCTCTTACCACATGTAGTAAAGAGTTTATTGGAAAAAACAGATGTTGCCTTATGAATTATTTTGACCCATGCAATTCATAATCAATTCACAAGAAAGTTCGCTATTAATTTTTTGCATCAACCAAAATATCTTAGAATAATGCACATCTAATTCTAAATTCAATTTCAACGTTAGAATGTGTGGTTCTATATTAATTATACTTTACAATTATTCATAGGTTCATAGGTATGTACTAGGCTAATGGCCCTGGAGCCTTTACAAGCCTACCCCAAAAAAAATTGCCCAGGCACTGTGCCACCCGATGTTAGTTCACAGTCCCCATATCCAGTAAGGCAACTGGAATGATCCCTGGGGTGAACTTTCTGTTACCCATCCACTCATCAAGATTTCTCTTGAAGAGGCCCAGTGAGATGCTCTCGTTGACATGAATGGGAAGCTTATTCCAGAGTATCGGCAATCTTTGGGAGATGAACCTGTCCCTCCAGCATGTTCTGTTAATTGTGGGAATGAGGTTGTGATCTCTGGACGGTGTGATATGGGGGAATTTCTTTAGGTGTAGCATTTCAAGCAGGGCTGGGTCAGACGTGGTTTTGTAAGTCAAGCAGAGGTCACCTTTAAGTAGACGATAAGAGACTGAGAACAGCTGAAGGTTCTTGAGTCTGTCCATGTAGGACATGTTTAAGGCCTAGGATCCTTTTTGTGAGGTACTTTTGTGGCCTCTCCAGCTGTTGTAGGTGTCTAGTCAGGTACATGTCAAATAGGGCGTTATATGAGGGATGAGTAGAGATGGATGATGACCTCTTTCTTCCTGGATGTGAAACCTTTGGTTATAAGATGTGCCACATAGAAGGACTTTCTGACCACAGTGGAAATGTGGTGGTTGAAGGTGAGGTGGCTGTCGACCTGGATGCCCATATCTCTTATGTCCCCTTCAGTGTTCAATGGGATCCCATCAACATGGTAATTCATGGGAACTGAGTATTTTCCAAAGGGGATGATAACACATTTTTTGGCATTAAGCATCAGGCCATGGTTCCGACACCAGTCATTGGTCTCAGAGAGGTCCTTTTGTAGGATGTCTGCATCACTTGGGGAGTTGATAATGACACCTAGCTTGCAGTCTTCAGCAAACTTGGTCAGCCAGAGTTGTCCTGTACTGGCCTGGACTTCTGAGAAGTAGATGCCAAACAGGAGGGGGCCCAGGGCCAAACCCTGTGGAACTCCACTTGTGACTGATCAACAGTCTGACTTGGAATCCACAACTTTTACTCTGTGGGTCCTGTCTGTGAGTCAATTTGCAATGCACCTAGTGATGTAAGGATTGATGCCTAGCTTGGGGAGTTTATCAATGATACCTGAGTGGGGAATGGTATCAAAGGCATTTGCAAAGTAGAGGTAGGCTGTATGCACTGCCTTACCCGCATCCACAACTGACCGCCTCGAAGAAGTCAACCACATTCAGCAGGCAAGATCTCCCCTGGACAAAGCCAAACTGTGTAGGGTCAAGAGTTTGGAGATTGCCTATATCTTTGTTAAGCAGGTCCATGATGATGCGCTCCATAGCTCTGCATACCAGACTCATCAGGCTAATGGTGCGATAGTTCCCAGGGTCTGTAATTCCTCCCCCTTTATGGAGCAACTACAACTATGGAGCTTGTTGCCCTTTATTTCTCCATGATAGCAAATGTTTTCTATGTTTCATCACAATAAATAAAAAAAAATCATTTTTTGAGTCATAAATAAAAGCATGATGTCCTAAAAAAAGAAAGAAAGAAGAAAATCACCTTCCCATATAAATAATTGTCAATAAAATGCAGAAAACATTTCACTTGTTTCCAAAAAATATACTGGTACACATTATGATCCTCCCCAAACCCAAAGCCATGTTTTCAAAACTGAGGTCCACAGCATTCTCTATTGCTACGCCTCTTTTTTGATAGTAAATTTCACCAAGGGACATGAAGCAACTTTTCTTCTAGAACATGCTCCAAACATTCACAGATAACAAGTATTTCACTTAAAGAAAAACGATAACTTGTGAATAACATTTTCTTGCCCCACTGTAGCCCTAGGTCATAGAGTATGACAGTATACAAAGAGACAATATGATAGTTACCAAATAAGAATCCTCAGTTATAATCTCATGCTTTATCTTTCTAGTCAAGTCCAAGGAATTGAGTATATACAATTACTAACATACAAATACCTTCATAAATTGCTGCTTGACTCAGCTTTGGATATTTTGGCCACCTATCAGTCCTTTACTGGGAAAATCCAAAGCATATCAAGGATCCTAGATGTTACATAATGTCTATGAATAGCAACAGTTAAATAATATTCCATGTTGTTGTCAATAACTCTCTCACTGAGCTACTCACAGACAGTACAATTAATGTTCCTTTATGCATTTAATACTTCTGCTCCTGACTGCCAAAGGCCCACATTTACCAGCTTTCATAAATGGAATTTTCTTATGTTGCCATGAGTATGTTAGTACTACATGTTACTCATGATAAATTATGACAATTTTTTTAACAATATTAAAACATTATGTTTACAGTTGATTTAAAAACTATATACTACTGGGGATAGCGGAATTAAAACCTTTTTTTTTCTTCATTAATGCACCTGGAAGAAGAATGGCACTCACCTTTGTTAAACACCATGTTTAAATTAAGCTTCCAGACAACAGCTTTTATCTGGTTATAATATCAACTTCTTCAGCTCATACTGTCGATAGGACTGTAAGTCCTTTATATAATACTTTAAGTTGGAAAATTGATAATTAGATACATTACAATTGGTAAAATTACTGGACACCTCAACTTCATAGAAATGTAGTATCGCTACCACTGATTGTGTCTCTGATTTGTTCTGGTTGCTCCTGCCACTATCCAACTCACTACCAACTTAGTGGACTTCCTTACATACTTATTAATTTGCAGTCATTTTTCAATATTTTCTTCAATGCCCATAATTCCTACTATACATAGTATCAGTGAAGCTCACCTATCTAGTATCTCACCATTGTTTACTGCAGATGTTACTTTATCACTTTTTTTTTTTTTGAACTGTGGAATATGAAATGTCACATCAAGCACTGACTACTTTCACTATATTGGAAGTAATTTCTTTTGTGTTTTCCCTGGCTATAAACCTTCTTCATAGAATGCTTATTTCTAAATAAAATGATAAGTTATGTAAAACAAATCTTGATGAACTAAATATATGTTTCTTACTAAAGTAACACACTTCAAGAATGTTATACAGAAATTACAAATACAACTATTTTTACAACTACTTCAAACCCAAAATGAACAAAAGAAAGACCAAGCAATAGATGGAAGCCACAAACTCAGATACGTACAGCTGTACGTTGGCTGGTTGCTGCTCTGGTCAATCCCCCCCTATCTGGTAGCCCTACCTCAGCTTGAAGTTAAGGATCAAAAGTCCTATTAGAGGTACGGCCAAAAAATAGGTCTTCAGCTAAGCAAAGCGCCATGTATGTTCCTTATATAGTATATTCCCTACAGCCAGCTACATACAGATTTTATCATATTATTTTTTCTCTCATAACTGCAAGGAATCCATCTCTTCTACTCCTGAAGCTCAAAGAATAATGCATCATTTTCTAATTTAACTTGACCTATTTTCATTGCAATAGTTTCTCCAGACTAAATGTTCCAACTTTCAGCAACTCATTTATTTCTTGTATTTCCTTTAAATTACACATTAATTTTACACTGGCCATCAATTCCATTTTCTTAGCACAATCCAGACTGGCTAGCCCCCTTGTTAAATGTTCAGCTGTGTTACTATTTATAGTTTCATAAGTATCACCTTTATTTTATATGCCACTCAATACCAAATAACTCTGGTGTTTCTTTATGTTTCTGATATCCATGAGTGTTTTAACACAAATGCACTGTCTAAATGTATATCTGTATTCCTGACTGATATATTCAATATCTTGTCCACAGTTTCTGTCTCTTCTATGTGAGCTGGCCAACTGCATGGGAATTTTACTTCTACTGTATCACTTGTTGAAGAAATCTGTAATTCATAACCTGTGAAGAACTACCTTTCTTACCAAATGTTCAAGTCATCAAAACTGTTTATAATCCTGCAGTATGAAATTCTTTAAAATATTTGCATAATCACCTAATCAAAAGTCACATTCATGTTATATCCCTAAAATTGCACTACTGCCAGTTGTCAAACTGCCGGTACAGATATCTATCTGCATTCTAATGTCACAATCCATTTATTCATGATCTCATAGCTAACTCTTTTCATTTAACCAGTAAGTAAATACTTTGAAGGAGAATGAATGGTCTGAAAATAAAGAAATTAAATCCTAGCAAAATATCCAGGTGTTTACTGCCCAATATGTTGCAGTTAAAATTTGCATAGACTCGTGCATAACCTCCAGCACTTCACCTATTATTTTGCAAAAAATTTCATTAATTTTCTTTTTAATAATTCATATAAAGTTGTAATCAGCTAACAAACACTCTCAGCAAAATCCTTGCAAAAGTTGAAAATACCTAAAAATACCTAAAGGTAGTTTTAGTTGTAGATATTGGTAATTACAACATTTTAAAATACTTATACTTTTATTCAGTGGTTTAGTTCCACTAGGCGCATTGTCTGTTTCCAGGGGACAGATATTTATACTACTATTAGAAATTTGTCCAGACCACCAAAGAATGTCCCCTACTCTTTCCAATAAGTGCTGTGAGATTGTTTACATCCACCTGAGCTACCACCAACTCAAGTAGTTGGGGCCTGGTTTAACATTTCATCCAAAAGATGGCATTATATTCACGCATTTATATCAACACTTTGCCCTGACTGTTCAGGATCAAAATCAAAAGCCAAAATTTCTCATGTCCGAGATACTTATATTTTTCTCAAAACTCTATTTTCAGACACAGTATTCCAAAATCAGTACATTATCCAAAACCGTGCACTGTTTATAGTCTGGATCAGAATGTCATTGAAACTGCACTATATTAGAAACAAAACATGAACCACACCAGTGCATGAACAAACTATGTTATTTTGAATATGCAAGCAATGGCTTTCATTTTAATTTAAATCACTGGACTTTTTGAGACCATTAACAAAAAAGTTCATAAGCTTAGAACCTGAACTTGTGTACTATTAGCAGAGCAAAAATAATCCCTCAAAACATTTGAGCAATTCAATATTTTTAAAGTAAATGAGAGCAATCAATCCAACAACCAATCAGCAATGAGATATTGCTTGAAGTTCCCTATGACTCAGCAAAGGACAACTGGCCTTTCAGTGAGAGTGTCTCTGGCCAACATTCATATGCTGAATGACAAATCAGTGAACTGATTCACATGAATGGGAGGAGGAGGTATTATAGTGAATGAGTAGGGGGAGAAGGAAGAAGCAGAGTTAATTAATGGGAGGAATCATTCTTGTAACAAGAAAAAAAATCTATGACATGGTACCTAGCCACCAGGGAAACTGGAGGAGTTGCACATGGAAAAAGGGCAGCCCTAAAGATATGCAAAGAGAAATAAAGGCATCAAGATATGGAAATTTTCAGAATAAAAATGTCATCACAAAGAGGGAATGTAGAAAAGAAGTTTAGTAAAGTACAAGTTAAAAAAAAAGAAGCTGAAGTTATGGAAGGCCTGCAAAGTGAAGGATTTGATGTAGAAAGTCTAACACAGGTTACATCACAGCATGATGGAACAAGTCCCCAAAGTAAGGGCAAACAGGAAGATCAGGAGACATCTGAAGAAGAAATATGGACTTGGGAAATAAAAAGTGATTTGATATGGTGTAATATTTATGCAAAGGAGAAAGCAAAACTATTCAATACAAAAAGAGCAACACCAAAGACATTTGAAGAGAAATACGGGGAAGGGAATCCAGACATGGAAAACTTTACAATACAAAAATTAGGAAGACAAACAGGAAAAGAAGAAAAGAAGATTAGTAATGGACTTGTTAAAGAAATAGAAACTGAAGTTATGGAGTACCTGCAAGGTGAAGGATTCAGTGTAAATAATTAAGAAAGCACCACAAGAGGATAGAGCAATAGACATCCAAATTAAGGAGAAATCAGTGGAACGTGAAGCAATTGGTCAGTTGCCATATGAAGATATTTTGGAGCTTTCCACAGGAAAACAGTATAAATGTTCACTTGAAGCTGGACAGCAAGGGAAAGAACGGAAACTGTGGCAACTCTGACACAGTCAATGATGAGGACTGATAGGCTAGTGTGTTCCCATATGACAGACCAACAGATGACACAGGATGATATTGAAGAGAATGTACCACAGGAAGATGCTATAGAACTTCCTATAGAATGTCTGCAGAAAATGGTGAACAATAAATGTTCTCTCAGTTTAGAAGAAAATGAGCGAAGAGAAGAGTTGCTTGATTTAATCGAGATAGACATATTAAGATTAATGAAAGAAATAGATTGCAGAAGGTCGATAAAACCCAAAACATTAGAAGTTTGATAAAACAAATTAACACAGTAATTAGGACTGTCCATAGAGATCCATGCAATATAACAGGAGTAAAGAGGATATATAACTGTGCAGCTAAATTATTAACAGATAAAATTCTACCATAAGAACACAGGGTAGTAAGGGAAAGGAAGGGGGAAATATGGAATACCATCATGGAAGTATTGAATCGCGAAAACTATAAAGCAATTAAGACAAGAAGTGTCCCTATTAGAAGAATATGGAAGAGGGAACAGATCAACAAAAATACTCAGAAAGCTAGATGTGATAAAAACAATGTACAATATTATACAGGATCAGGATTTATCACGTACTAACACAAATAATAAACTAAAAAGATACACCGATAAATATAAAGGAAAAGTACAAAATAAGCAAGTTATTGACAACCTAAAAAAGCTTTATAGAGAATTGCGAAACAAGGTAAACGGAATTGAAAGACCACCAAAAAAGAAGAAATAGATAAATTTTGGAGATGTATTTATGAAGATCCTGTGGAACATAACAAAGATGGTAAATGGATAGAAGTAAAAGAAAGAATAAGAAGTACAAAAGTACAGGATATGAAATGGGATGCAGTAACAGCCAGACAGAATGAAACAAAGTTAAGAAAAGCCTCTTATTGGAAAATCCCAGGCCTAGATGCAGCACCTAACTTCTGGTTAAAAGTATTAACATCTTTGCAGGAAGATTTAGCCATAAGTAAGAACTATTTATATGCATACCCTGAACAAACATCAACCTGGCTAACATCTGCAAAAACAATGCTTCTACTTAAGAGAGAATCTGCAAGCTACCCTAAAAATTATAGACCGATAACTTGCCTTCCGATGATGTATAAACTATACACTAGAATTGATGGTGACAGAGTTTATAGTCATTTAGAAGAAAAGTCAACCATAGCAATAGACCAAAAGGGCAATAAAAGAAAGTCATGTGGAACAAAGGATCATTTGTTGTGAAACAAAGTCATAGTGGAGAACTGTAAAAATGGGAAGAATCTAAGTATGGCATGGATTGACTACAAAAAAGCATTTGACAGTATCCCACATTCATGGATGAAAGAGTGCTTAAAAATGTATAAGATACACCTTACACTGATAAACTAAATCACAGCAACCATGAAACAGTGGCAAACCACTTTGCAGTTAAGCCATGATAAAGGACGCATTATTATTCCAGGTATAAAAATCCAAAGGGGGTATTCCATGGTGGCTCTCTGTCACTGTTACTTTTTTGGCTTGTCCTAAATCCATTAAACTGTCCGCTTAACAGATTATGTCATGGCTATAATTTGGCTTCCAGAAAGCAACAGAGTGGAAAGACTTCTCATTCTGTCTTTGTCAGTTATTGAAAACTGTATAGCTCATCAGAAAGCACAACTGCAAGTTGTTACAAGTTTTTCAGAGGATATAAAAATGTCATTTGGTCTTGATAAATGTGCAAAAGCAACCTTTAAAGCAAGAAAGCTGCAGCACCAAGAAAACATCAGTTTGGGACAAGAATGTGATATAAAAGAACTTGAGCAAGTGGAAATTTACAAATATTTGAGAATTTGTGAAGGATCAACAATAAAACATGAAAATATGCAAATAAAATTTAGTAAGGAATATTTTAGAAGACTTAAATTAATCCTGAAAACAGCACTGATATCTAGGAGAAAAATTCAAGCTATAAACCAATTTGCTCTTCCTGTCCTAACTCACAGTTTTGGAGTGATTGACTGGCCCCAAAAGGTGCTGGATAGACTAGACAGAAAAACAAGGATGCTTCATGCTCATCAAATGATTTATAAAAAATCATTGGATACCAAGATTATATATTCCCCATTCTGAAGGAGGTATGGGCCTACTTGAAACTGATTACATGTATAGATCTGCAATTGTGGGACTGCATACATACCTGCTGACCTCACAAGACTCAAAAGCGAAAGTTCTGAAACTTTAGGAGAATAAATCTAAGATGACTTCCCTTCTTAGTCTAGCAGAATCATACTGACATCAAACAGGAATGGAAATCAAACCAGAAGTAGATAAAAATCAGGCAGCAACTGAATGTGCCACAAAAAAAAATATATATATATATATATAAGGTGAATGATCAGATGAGAAGGCAAGAAATGTGGAAAATGCATAAATATAGTTGCAAGTATAGAAAACTCCTAGAACAACCCCGTGTTGATCAGGATCGAACACAGGAATGGTTAAGGAGAGGCAAATTCAAATAAAAAGATGAAAGGTTAATATTGGCGGCACAAGATAGTGGGTTAAATACACGTTGGTTTACAAAGTCCATTGAACATATGGGAGAAACAGACAAATGTAGGTTTTGTAAAAAAGAATTGGAAACAGTCACATACCTTGTTGCTGGTTGTGACATATTAATGTCAGAAGGACTGTATACTGAAAGGCATAATAACATGGCAAAACTGTTGCACTGCGGATTGTGCAAACATTATGGTATTGAAGTGGCTGAAAAACACTGGAAACATGAGAAACAAAGCTTCATAGAAAATGATGAAGTCTACATCACAAGGGATCACTCATTACCAGCAGTTCAAAAGATAAATGCTCTGAATATATGAGACTCAAACTATAAAGCACAGACTTCCCTCAACCATGTTTTTTAAGTTTTTATTCATCATAAAATGGGTATATGAGCAGCAATATGCTTTGTGTGTTTAGTAACCAGGATATTTTAGGATCCTTTACTTGTACTAGTTAGCTAGTTAGCACATGTGATTAGGGATAGCCATAAGCCAAGGTTGGATTTCCTTTGTCAGCGTTGTCTTTTAGGGCATACTGTCATGCCTCTCAGCCATCCCTAATTTTGCAGAACTTACCCAAGTTTGTTTCATATATTTGTTATGCCCCTCAAAATGTTTTGAATATCTGGTACATCAGTAAGAATTATAATCAGTTAATAATGGCAAACATTTGTGTTTCATACTACTTACTATTCGAAAAATATATGTAGATGTAAAAATCTCATGTTCTGTTCACTTTGTGAGTACATTTCAGTAATATTTAAAAATTATCCCTGATTCTGGGCCTTTGTCTTACCATTGTTTATTACTTTGTCTATAACTCTTGAACAAAGCAGCGGAGAGATATGACAGTACCTATCAACAGTTCACACCTCCCCATGCAGCTGTCCTATGCATATCGGCTGCACATAAAGACATCAGTTCACTACCAGTCCTAATTCAGAGATGGGATACATTACCACTTGCAGACTGGGTAAACTGGGTTCTAATACCACCATGCTCTCATAGCTGTGATTTAATACAGGAACAGTAAACCCTTTTGTGCATATCTTTTAAGAATGAGATGCATGTCTTAGGCACCATTTCCCTTGTTACAGCTCTATTTGAAATCCTTCAAGTCGGCAAATATTTCCTGTATGAAATGTAGAGCTTAGCCAGCAGTGTTCAGCATCTGGCTCATCAAGGAGCTGTGTATCAGTGATCCACAGTACAAACATTGGCTTGATCTATCAGCAGATCTAAACAGCCAGCCACTTAAAATGCCTTATTTCTTTTATGTCTGTTTTTTGGCATTTCACTCTGCCTTGGAACATTCAATTTTCTGTCAAGGTAAAAATTAACATGCATTCATTACCCTGAATCCTAGTATCAACATTACTTAAGAACTTTTAAGTAGCAGTCAGTTTCTCGTTATGCTCTTTCATTAACAGTCTGATTTTTTCATGCTGTTATTGAGCATTAAATGGCCATATTTTTGTAAGGATGTTACAAAAGATTGTTAAAATTTGCTTTAATTTTTTAGTAGTTTACAACTGGTTATGTCTTGTTGTCCTTCATTCTCATTCATTCCTGTCACTGAGATCTTAGTTTCTAATCAGCTTTTAGTTATCATGCTTCCCTGACATTGAAAAGTACATTCTTGAGTTTTGACATAGTTACTGTCACTCGTTCATCTTTAACACAAATAATAAGGTGGCTAGGGGTTTCATTCAGATGTTTTAATACAAAGAAACAAATCAGAATGGATAGCAGCATCTTTAAATACAAATGAACTAACAGACAGAGCTTATATACATACATGTTCACATCTCAACAGCTAACTACAAAATGGCAGTTAGGGTTGCACGTGCTCAGTATTTATACTCTAGTTCAAGCCCTTGGATAGCTTCTTAAAGGTATATACACACTCATTGATCTACATCTTCCCTCTTAAAAATATTGTCCATTATGCAAAACAATAACAGAGATAGGCATCCATTACTATGTACATCAGAAACAAAATACAATGTTTATGTCCAAGTTGCTTCATATCTATTGCAAGGTTTAGAGATTCAACAATATCTCATAATATAATAGTCGTGACTAAAATTAGCAACAGAGACAGTCTCTGGTGCACAATTCATATCAGCAATGTCTCAATTCATCACAGGAACAGGAATGTTCTCTGGAACTTCCTCTGGATTTGGAATACCGGACAACTCACTCTGAGATGAACAGTCTCTCTCACAGGCTATTTGCTATGGTATAGGCTTGGATATTAGTAGTAAATGCCTCCAATTCCACCTAAAGATTCCGTCTTCTGTTTTCACGATGTATGATCTTGGCTCTGGACAAATATTCTTCATGACACCAATCTGATCATAAATTTTGGATGTTTACATCCTTACTACCTCTCCTTTTCATAATGGATTGAGCGGTCTGCTAGTCTTATCATAGCAGGACTTCTGGGATAGGAGTTTCTTCAACAGATTGTTTCACTGATCTGCTGTTCTTGACACATGGAACCAACAATTGACTACTGAGTGGTAATGTGGTTCTGGTTTGTCTCCAGAGAAGTCTCGAAGCAGGTGAACCAAGATGTTTATCACAAGGATTATTTCTGAGATTCAAGAGATTCAAGAAAACATCAGTATTATCTGGTTTTGACTTTTCAAGTAATTGTTTTGCACTTTGCACTGCATGTTCTGCCAAACCATTTGACTGCGGGTACTCTGGACTACTTGTGACATGAGTAAAGTCCCATTCTTCTGCAAATCGTTTAAACTGCTGGCTTGTAAACTGTGTGCCACTGTCTGAAATAACTTTGTGCAGACATTCATGTACAGCAAAATGACATTTCATCTTAGTAATGATTGTACTGGATGCTAGATTGGGAAGTAGGTCAATCTTGACCCAATTGGAGTAAGAGTCTACTAACACAAAATAATGTTGACCATTCCCCTTGAATTGTCTATGGCTACTGTCAACCAAGATAGTTCCAGAATCTCACTAAGCTGTAGTGGTTCTTTCTGTTGATGAGGCTTTGTAATATTACATACTGAACAAGAAGAAAGTGCTCTCTCAATGTCTTGTGACATAGAAAGCCAAAATACTATCTCTGTCACCCTTCTTTTAGTAAATTCAGTTCCTGGGTGACCACAATGCAAGACAGTAATGTACTCAGGTTGCAAGGACTTTGGAACAATTACTTTTGGACCTTTCATTATGATACCTTTGTCAGACAAAATCTCGCTTCTGTATGGAAAATAAGGTTGCAGTTCTTAAGATAAACTAGATTGCTTTGATGGCCATCCGTGATTAATAAAGTGGATGAGCCTCTGTAAAACTGGATCTGTGGCTGTGCAATCTCTCAGTTTATCAAGACATGTGGAAGAAAAATTACGCACTGCAATGACTTCAAAATCATCAATCGAATGAGAACCTTGATTGTCATTCTGTTCAGTGGTATTTCTGGGTGATCGGATAATGTATCGGCAAGATAAAGAAGTTTGCCTTTCTTGTAGACAAGATTAAAATTCTACTTTTGCAATCTCAGCATCATGCGTTGCAGTCGGGCTGGGGTTGAATGCTTTGGTTTTCTCAATATTGTGACTAATGGTCGGTAGTCTGTTTCAATCTGGATAGGTCTACCATAAACATAATCATGGAACTTCGAACATGGAAACACAATTGCCAAAAGCTCTTTCTCAATCTGCATGTACTGCTGCTCAGGTTGGGTAAGAGTTCTCGATGCATAGGCAACAGGTTGCTCCTCTTGTAGAATTATTGCACCAAAACCAAATTTCGAAGCATCACAGGAAAGTGTAACTAGCTTGTGAATATCATAGTATCTGAGCATTGGTGGACTAGTAAATCTCTGTTTCAGGACATCAAATGCTCTTTGTTGTTGCTCTAACCAAGACCAGGATACATGTTTACGTCAGCTCTCTGAGTGGTGTTGATAGTTGGCTCAAGTCTGGAATAAGCTTACCTAGGTAGGTGACCATGACAAGAAAACTTTGCAGGGCTTGAACAGTGACTGGAGCTGGCATCTCGAGGATGGCTGATTGCTTTGAAGGATCTGGTCATAGGCCTGTACTCGTAAATAAATGACCAACATAAGGAACTTCTTGTAGCCTGAATTTGCATTTGTGTGGGTTGAGCTTAAGATTAACTTGACATGTCCATTCTAGAACCTTTTTGAGGTTTCTGTCATACTTGGCTTCATCATAACCTCCTACTAGTATGTCATCTACTATAAAAGCAGAAGGATACTCAGAAAAAATTTGCTCCATTGCACGTTGAAAGAATTCACTTGCAGAATTTATCTGAAATGGCATTCTCAAAAATCTGTACCTGCCAAATGGAGTACTTAAAGTAGTCAGCATTGAGGATTTTTTATCAAGGTGAATTTGCCAAAATGAACTCTTCGCATTTAAGACAGAAAAAATAGTGGCATTTGGCATCAAGGCTGCGACTTCTTTGACTGTGCGCATTGAATGATGAGGTCATTTTAGCCCTTTGTTTAAGTCTTGTGGATCAATACATATTCAGATGTCATCTGAGCTTTTCTTGCAAGCTGCTACCATAGAAGAAACCCGTTCTGTTGAGTTTCCACTGGACAAATTACACTTTGTCGCATCATTTTATCTAACTCAGCTTTGACTCTATCCTTCATGGCTACTGGAACGTCACGTATTGGCCTGATAACTGAACATCCTCTGGGTCTAAATTCATGGAATACACAACTGGAAGTTTGTTTAGTTTGTCTTTGAAAAGATCTGCATATGTAGAAAAAATGTGCTGGCTGGCAAAATTACAGTAGTGGTCCTTTAAGCTAACATGGTGGACTTCCTTATTAAATGAAAGCAGTCCCATCTTCAAAGTGTCTCTGCGCCCTAATAATGACTGGACGTGCCTCTTGACCACATAAAATATTAAGTCATAGGTCGTTCCTGCAGAGTAACATGAAAGCACTACTGAACCTTCAGTTTGAATTTCTTCACTTCCACAGGCAACAAGTTTCACACACCTTGCCACATCAAGCCTTTCACCTTTACACACTCTCGCAAATGTTTCTGCAGGCATAAAACTGCACTTGGAGCCTGTATCAACTTTGAGCTCTATGGGTTTGTCATTTATCCGAACATTACAAAATACTTAATTCTTGACCCTTAAATAAACTGCATTGACCATTTCATGAAGCACTGACACACCATCAACATAAAGAGTAGAACTGCCAGTTTAACTGATCAACCAGTTTCTTAAAATGTTCTCTTTTAATAAAAGAATATGGGCCTTTTGATTTACAAAACCTTTTGAAATTATTCCACTTATTGCACTTGTGGCATTGTTCACCAAAAGCTAAACATTTTTCCCTTTTAGATTCATGGTTGCCACCACAATTATGACAGTTGGCAATGAAACTAGGTTGGGGCCCATGATTTGAGTTTGTTGACTCACTCTTATGCTTCACTGAGACTATGCAAAATCTGGAATGTGATAGTAAGTTCTGGGGTTTACCATTAGGTGCTGCACAGGTTACAGCTGCCATGTATTTGGGCCTGTTTCTTTTAATAACATGCTGCACACCATCAACATGAGCTTTATCACTGTGCTTTGTAGAGCTGCTCTCATCTGTAAACATATTTGTGTACTTTTCTGTAAGCTTGTATATCTGAAAAAAATCACAATGGCTTTATTCAAAGTTAAATCACTTTCATGAAGCAAAATTTTTCTCACAGCATCCCCTTTTATACCACACATATCTGCTTTATCAACTCATCCCTTAAGTCACCAAATCTGCACATTTTAGCTTTATTTCTCAGCTCAGTTATATATGCTAAGTTTCACCAGGTTTTTGATCTCTTGTGTAAAATACGTGCCTTTCCATTGTAACATTTGTCTGGGGGTTACACATTTCTCTAAATTTATGTTTTATGCACTCTGGGTCCTCCCTTGACTCAGCCTGTATGACAATATGATGGTTCCCCCCTCTCCAGCATAAATAGAAGGTGCGTACACAAATGAGCACTCCCTTTCAATGGCTTCTGACTCAGCTAAATTAAGTAAAATAAATGCCTATGTACAGTCATCTTTATCAGAAAATGCAGCTTGTATGAAAATGTCATACTCTTGCTAAACACTCTCCAGTTCTCGGCAATATTACTGTCAAACACAAGTGCACTGGGCTCCTGAAATCCATCTGCCATGCTCACAAAATATACATAAACACACTGAAAATATGGCCCTTTGTAATTATGTGCAAACAAACTGTGCTGTGAGCTTGTAACAACATTCAAATGCACAATAAACTATTCAAAACACTGTACTTTGTGAAATATGCTCTGTGATGGCTGTACTCTGCGAACCCAGACACTGGGGATGCACAAGCCAGTGCATTTCTTCGTCCTGGTCCCAAACCCAGATGAATGGGGAGGGTTATGTCAGGAAGGGCATCCAGTGTAAAACTTCTGCCAAATGACATATGCAGACAACAACACAGATTTCCATACTGGATCAGTCAAGGCCCAGGTTAACAATGTCCACCACCAGTACTGTTACCCAAAAGGGTATTGGTGGAAATTGGGCTAGAGAGGATATGCAGGTGGTTGGTGTGACGGAGCAAGATGCAGAGGACATGAAGAAATGGAAACAGATGATCTGTTGTGGCAACTCCTAAAAGGAACAGCCGAAAGAAGAATGGCAGTACTCTGTGAAATATGCCTTGTAATGGTTGTACTTTTGCAAAATAGCTTTACTTTAACATTGCAAATACATGCAAACACTATACACTTCTTAAAACTCAGATATCTTTGCTTAATACAAAAATGCATATGCTTTGCAAAAAATGCAGTCATTTTTCCTTTTTATTCGTTTTATGTAATTTGGACTTTATTTCAAACATTTTCCGTAGAAATTTGAATATTTTTATCAATAACATACATATCAGTTTATGCAAATTTTGTTTAGAATGTTCTGTATGCCCCTTTCCATATTATACAAATAAGAAATAGTGCTGAGCAATATTTAATATTTAAATTAGTTGCTGACCTGTTCTGCAAAGTTTTACCCCTTTTTAGGATGATTCACTTCTGTACATTCCTCCATCTGTAGCCAAGTGCCTCTAATCATTTTAGCCATGCCATCTCAAACTTCATGCCCTTTAGACATACCACTTCTGGCTCCATATCCTTTAGATATGCCATTTCTGACACCATAGGTTCATAGGTAAGTATTAGGCAATTAGGCAAATGGCCCTGGAGCCTTTACAAGACTAGCCCATGGGATTAGCCTGGCATCGTGCCACTTGACCTTAGTTCCCAGTGTCTCTGTCGAGTAGAGCCACTGAAGTGATCCCTGGGGTGAATTTTCTATTTCCCATCCACTCATCAAAATCTCTTTTGAAGAGGGCCAGTGAGGTGCTCTGTCTGACATGCATGGGAAGTCTATTCTATAGCAAGAGCAGTCTCTGGGTTATGAACCTGTCCCTCCAGTATGTTCTGTTGATTGTGGTAATGAGGTTGAGGTCTTTGGAGTGTGTAGTGCAGAGGGATTGGGATTTCTTTAGATGTAGCATTTCTAACAGAGGTGGGTCAGACATGGCTTTGTAAGTCAAGCAGAGATCGGCTCTAAGTAGGCGATATGAGACAGAGAATAGTTGGAGTTTTTTTGTATCTGTCCATATAGGACATGTTTAAGGCCTAGGATCCTCTTTGTGAGGTACTTTTGTGACCTCTCCAGTTGTTGCAGGTGTCTAGTGAGGTACATGCCAAATGGGGCATTCTACTCTACGACTGGCCTAATGAGGGAAGAGTAGAGGGAGACACTGACCTCTTTCTTCCTGGATGCAAAACCCTTAATAATGAGATGTGCCACACAGAAGTCCTTTCCAACCACAGTGGCAATGTGGTAGTCAGAAGAGAGGTTGCTGCCAATCTGTATTCCCAGATCTCTTATAATGCCTTCTGTGTTCAGTGGACTACCACAGTTGTGGTAATTCATGGGAACTGTTTTTTTTCCCAAGGGGGATGACAACAAATTTTTTGGCATTGAGCTTAAGGCCATGGTTCTGACGCCAGTCGTTGGTCTCAGTAAGGCCTTTCTGTAGGATGTCAATATCACTTGGGGAGTTAATAGCAGCTCCCAACTTGCAATTGTCTGCAAACTTTGTCAGCCAGAGTCTCTTTGTGTTGGCCTGAACTTCAGAGAAGCAGATACCAAACAGGAGAGGACCCAGGACCGAACCCTGTGGGACTCCACTCGTGACTGTTCAGCAGTCTGACTTGGAGTCAGCTACTTTCACACTGTGGATTCTATCTGTGAGCCAGTTTGCAACTCACCTATGATATATGGGTTGATGCCTAGCTTAATGAGTTTTTCCTATGATTCCTGAGTGGGGAAAAGTATCAAAAGCCTTGGCCAGATCAAGGTAGGCTGTATGAACCACTTTGTCTTCATCCACAGCTCTGTTGACTGACTCAAAGTAGTCGACCAAGTTGAGCAGGCATGACCTACCCTTCACAAAACCAAACTGTGTGGGATCCAGAGTTTGGAGATTCCCTACATCCTTGGTTATTAGGTCCATGATAATGTGTTCCATAGCTTTGCATTTCAGACCAGTCAGGCTAATGAGGCAATAGTTCCCAGGGTCTGTAGTCACTCCTCCTTTGTGGAGGGATGACTGTAGCAGTGCACCATTCGGTAGGGACACAGCATGAGGTGAGGCTGTGATTGAACAGGGCACACAGATGAGGTTCCAGTTCATTCTGTGGTTCATGTAGAACACAACCATAGTCAGGTCCCATAGAAGCCGTATTTTTGGCCCTGGACAGTGCTGTTTTAACTTGTGCAGCAGTAATACTGGGTGCCTGGCAATCTACTGGTATTGTGATTGCTCCTTTGAGGGAGGTGGGAGGGGGTACAGTTGGCAGTGAATCTGTCGGCCAGTATATTGGCAATATCTGTTGGCTCGGTATAGGAGGTACCATTGTGCAGTAGCTCAGAGCAAATCTGGGTATTGCCGTGGAGATTCTTTACATAACTACAGAAGGCCTTGTGGTTGTCTTTACTATCTGCTGCAATTCTGTTTTCTTGGCTAGCTTTAGAGGATTTGATGAGGGATCTCAACTTTTTGTTGAGGCTGATAAGAGACTTTTTCCAGTCTTGAGACTTCACCTTATTCCGCATCAGTTTCCTCCTTCTGTTGAAGAGTTTGTTTATGGCAGGGGACCACCAGATTGGCTTCCTTTTTTTGGAGGAGAGCGTCTTAGTTCTATTGGGTATGGCAAGATCCATGCATTTGTGTACATGTCCATACAGTGCATTGCTGTATGAATCGGTGGTCATGCAACTATTCTCCATTTGCATGGTTGCCTTGAAGTTATCCACCTCTGTTTTTAGAAGCCTAAAGTTAGCTTTGGAGAAGTTTTGCATGGTGGTTACCTTTGGGGGGGGGGGGTTCCAAGGTGATTAGTTTGTGGTTGGATCTAACCAGGGAAGAACTGACTATTGGTGTAGAGCAATGGTCACCCATGTTAGTAATGACCAAGTCAAGGATGTTGCTACCTCTAGTGGGGGTAAGAACGAGCTGGTCCAGGGCACTGGAATTAATGAATTCCAGGAAACGCTGGGCAAGTGTATTGTTACATGAGTAGTTTTCCCAGTTAAAGGAGGGGTAGCTGTAGTCGCCCAGTATAAGAGTGTTAGGATGGACCCTAATATTTTTTGTGGTTCTTAGGAATGTGGAGTGTGAGTCTTGGGACACGGTTGGGGACCTTTAGCAGGCTATGACTTGAATCACCGTCTTACCCAATGTAAAGGTGTGGAATGAGTTATAGCCTGGTAGTGCAGTAATGATTTCTGCTGCCTTGAACCAGGTCTCTGTTACAGAACAAATGTCGATGTTCTCCATTTAAGAAGTGCTTCGAGCAAGTGCATTTTGAGATTTAGACTTCTAGCTTTGAGCAGCATGATCTACAGATTGCATTTGTTTGTAGCTGTTATAGTGGTAATATGGTCTTTGCAGCACTGCCTAAAAAAGGCACTATAGGAGTGGCAAGAGCCTTGGCCAGTATTCGGAATCCCAGGGGTGACAAATGCAGGCCATCTCTGGTAAAGCATGGAGGTCTGTCAATCATGTCATCCCAGGCAGACAGATACTGGATCCCCTTAGAATGACACCAGAAACTTAGCCAATTGTTGAAATCAATAATTTTCTGCTTGTACTGTGGTATCATTCTGGGTGATGGTAAGATGCTGCTCAGGCCTATGGTCATACCTGCCTGGGCTACATAATCTGAGAACTCCATGTCTCTTTTCATGTAGCCCAGGGAGGTACATCTCAGGTCATTCACACCCACATGTGCAATGAGAGAGTGATATTGGTACCTGTTGTTGAGGGACCTGAGTGCGTGTGTTATGTGGCAGATCCTGATGCCTAACAGACAGCTGACTGTTACTTTCTCCTTATTCACCCTAGTGAGTGGGACATCAGTGTGCCTCACTATCGGGTCACCTATGACTATAGTGTTGGACATGCTGTTTCATCTCTAGCACAAATAGTAAAAGGCTTGGGGTTTCATTCAGATGTTTTAATACAAAGAAATGTCAGGATGGATAGCAGCATCTTTAAATATGAATGAACTAACTAACAGACAGAGCTTACATACATACATGCTAACATCTCAACAGCTAACTACAAAATGGCAGTCAGGCTCGCACATGCTCAGTATTTATACTCTAGTGCAAGCCCTTGGATAGCTTCTTAAAGGTATATACACACTCACTGATCTAGAGTTACCATACCAAATGACATCACTTTTAGTTCAGTATGTGTTTTCCCAGTAACCTCTTCCAGTGCTCAGCAGATATACTGGAGCTCCAGGGCTCCTCGCATCTTTGATTCTTAATCAGGAATGTCTTTTTTTTATTTATACCATCCTTCTCCTCCTACTGCTTGGTTATCCATTTTTGCTTATATTCACCAAATACTTGTATACTTCCTAAATCTGTTTATCCTCTTCATTATTGTTATATTTCTAGCCATACCACTGTGAGCTGTATCTCAGGTATATTTCTGTTAGTAAAACTATTTCAAACTCCCTTGCATTCTTTTTTTATCACCCTTATTATGTGTAGTACCTTAAAAAAATCATCTGATTTCCTTATAATCCATTTTTTCCAGATAATCCCGAACCCAGTCCTTTTCACAGATCACTAAATGATGGTCTCAATATGCCACCTATCAGTTCCTTTCTAACTGCCTTTAAGCACACCATTCATTGCTGTTGCATAATGTTTGACACTGCCATACACATGACTATTTCTGTTTGTATATTTGGCTCAGCCTTTATTTTGTAACATTCATGCAACAAGTAAAGCCCTCTCTTTCTCTCCCCTCTGGCTCCTTACATTGTTATATTACCAAAGGTGCAAAATCAGTTTAGTTCAAACATAACTAATCAGTAATGATTCCAACATATGAGGCTGGTAAACTGTAAACAAATAAAAAAAAGTGATAGGTTGGTGCGGTACAGGAAAAATAAAATGGCACAACTGATAAGATGAAAACACTGCATGGTCACAAAATCACAGAATATTTAGATGACTAATGAGTGAATGGGAAACTAATGCAATTAAAGCAATGCAATTATTATATATCTTATATTACATTCTTATATTATTTACTAATTCAGTTATTATATTTCTTGTATTATCCTGTAATGTGTTTTCTTGTATTGGAAAATTGCTGTGTTTCTGTCATTGTATTACATGAATTTGCATGTAATGTTTTATAAAGGAGCTTTTCTCCCCAGGCCTCCACCGAAAATGGGCCTCTGGCCCAGTCAGACATCCCTGGTAAATAAATGGAAAATAAAGAAGTTTTTAAGGCAAAGAAAAGACTAATTACTAGTCATACTGCAAATTAAGTGATACAGAGTCATTTCTGTTTACAAGTAATTTATTTCAAGGTAGTACACACTTGTTTTGCAAAGAACAAATTTCTGAAAAATGCAAAATGCATTGTGTTATGTTATTTATTCACATACATTTTTTTACAATATAATACAAAGTAACTTTCCTATAACAAGATAATATGTACTGCTTATATACTTGGTGATTTAAGCATATGATTTACATAAAAGACTGGTCTTTCTTAAATACATTAACACTTCATATAGAATTACTTCTGCATAACGTCAATTCATCCTGATTACTGCAACAATTAGACCTTCAGCTATGTTACTAGGTGGCTACTGGCAAACAGCAGCTTTGCAGAAATTACTTGCAATCATAACAATATCTTTTACTTAAAGATTTCTGCATACTAAATTACAACAGAGGTTAACAAAAGGTCCAGGAAGTAAAGACAGACACCAAACTGCAAGCACTATGAGAAAGCCTTCTGGTCAGTTCACACAGAAATAATTAACTTTTATGGTGGAATGAATGATTACATTTTAATGAAAATAAAGACATCTTTTGATTATGTCATAAAATATCTGATAAAATGTATGGGTTATTGCATAGTTTATTAGCACCAGATAATCCTGCATCAACACCATTCCTGGTTACTATGGACAGGAGCTTTGCAACAAAATTTGAGAGCGAGACCAACAGTTATGACTGAATAATTACGATTCTACATGAGAAACAGGTTCAGAAATGGCAGAGTATTTCACTATATGAAAGAAATGTACACACCAATAAAGCAGTGCCAGTTTTGGAGATGGACTGTCTGTGGCATTAACGGAGAGGTTTTAATGAAGCATGTACTATAAATATGAAAGTCTTCAGTAAAACTAATGGTCAAAGAACAATCTGACACTACAGAATGTCTTCAGTTTTGTAATGGTAAAGAAAACAACTGCAAGGGGTACCTGAGAACTGAAACGAGATGTACATTAAATGTACCGTTATTGTGTCTACTGAACAAAGACAGAGATAAGCATATTTTCCATAATAGGTATCTTGTTCTATTGCCAGAAGTTGTTTAAATTCTTTAGCATTTCAAAGTGGATGGCATGCTTTCTGTCAGTTCTGTCTTTTTTGCTGATGACAACATAGTGATTCCAGTCAGTTTTTAGCTATGAACGGCAATATGTCATATAGCACCAGTCATTAAAAGAAAAAAAATGTCAAATGACAGCCACTCTGTACACAGAGACAACTGAAAAAAAATAAATATTACAACAGACAAAGATGCAGAAAAATAAACATTTCTAACGTGCATAAGGTGAATTAACTCGCATCTAACATACAACATATCCAATCTTCGCTCCTCTTCAAAAAAGAACTAAAAAAAATACCTAGCCAACTCTCCCTCCTGCAACTGCCACCACTCCACCTAATCTCCCATTCCCACACCAAAACTATTCCCTTCATACATTATATATACTTACAATCCTGTGGATGTGTAGCTACACCACTGAGCAGTCTTAAAATCTAAACTTTCCTCCCAAATGTACCCCCCTATTTTACTTATTATTTCCTGGTCACCCCAACTCTTTCCTCTTCATTTCCTTCTTTCCACTCTATCTTACTTTACCACCTCTCCTTCCACTCCACCTACTATAACCGACTCAACTGCCACTCTTTGCTATTCTCTGTCTCTTCAGTTATTCTTCACTCTTCACTCCACTACACTTACTATTCCTCTATTTTGTTCTTTCTTCCTCATTTTCTTCTCTCCACTCTAATTTTACCACCTCTCCTTCCACTCCCCCCACTATATCTGGCACAACTGCCATTCTTTGCTATTTTCTGTCTCTTCAATTATTCTTCACTCTTCTCTGCACTCCACTTACTATTCTTCTATTTTATTCCACCAACTCGACCTCTATCGTTTTGTTGTTGTACATGCACAAAATGCATACTTTTAATGATTTGTACGAGCTTGCAGTTTAACAATAAGACTGTTGCCCACCTTGGTAAGTGGCAGCTAATCAGTGTAAGAATAGTTCTAATATATGGCAGAGTGGAATTACTAACTCTAATGTAATTTACTGGTAAAAGTGTGCTCAATAATAGCAAAGATACAATGCCCTAAGAGCACAGATGCAAAAAAAGTGTTGAAAATTTGCTTCATATGGAAAAGCAACTGACATAAAGAATAAATAAAAGCACTCGAATTTCATGGCGAATTAATCATGTGTGTTCAGACTTATTTTAACTGGTTTCTGTGTTTCTGTATGGGTGGTTATATTTCACTTTTTGTTTTAAGTGGCATAATGAAAATCCACCCACAGTGCTAGAAAGGTAGTTCTTGCAATTAAAAATCTTATACTAGTGGTGATACTTAACTGTCAAATACATTGTTGATCCACAATGCCTTTATCTGGGAGAGTTTGATGGCATGAACACTGAGTTTCCTTAATAAGAATTTAAGAATGCGTGCAGTTGAGAATGTGAAATGGGGTAATTTTTCATCATAGTACTTTAGATACCTACTCCTTTGGGATTCTGCTCCATGTAATCAGGTCTGGCCATGCCTCTAGTGAGCCTCTTTTGGCATAAATAGTTCGGCTTAGGTAATGAGGACCATAAGAACCCTTGAAATTACACAAATTATAAGGAAAAAAAAACAAGAAAAGGAGCAACAGGTACAACATTCAGTGAGTATTGCAGATGAACTATCAAGAATAAATAAAATGAAAAAAAAAAAGTAAACATCTAGCCTTTGGAGAACTGTGGAGGATCACTGGTGTATATTAACAGATGGCACACAACTGGCTCATGGATTAGATTTCTGTACCAAACAGCACTTCATGCCTGTAAAATGTTCCCTTCTTCATAGTTACCTATTGACAAAGGGCTGACAGTTCTGAAGGCCCAGACTCCAGGCTATTGCCACAGTGAGAACAGACAGCCTCCACTATCCTGCTTTTGCTACTACACAGTAAAATTCAATCTGCCACCCCACAGGAAGATATCATCTCAAGAGCTGAATTTGCCTGATTCAGTACCTCACAGCACACAGGTATTGATTTGAATGGGGGCCCTGTATGCCTAGAAAAGGTAATGAGATAAATCAAAATTATGACTTAATGACTCTCATTACACATTCTCAGCACAGTGTTAAAACTGCCTTTGGATATAGTGAAGTGGGTCCCTATCAGTTGATCGAGTTTTCAGAAACTTGAAACTCATATGGTCAAGACTATCTAATCGAATTTTTGAAAACCCGAAGCTTTTGAATGGAGATCATGGTACAGTGCGGATTGGGAAATTTACCCTTTTCCTCATTGTTGTGTGATCTTGGAATTGGTATATATAAATTGCAAGGGTGTGTTGGGCACAGCTCCTTGGTAAATATTTAAAAATGGTACATTTTTGTGGGGTTTTTTTTTTTTTTTTTTTTTTTTTTTGATGTTCGAGTTTTCGGAAACTCGATCACATGGTCTCGACCATATGAATTTTGAGCTTCTGAAAACTTGATCATATGCCACAGACCTGGTGAAGGCACCGAGTCCAGATGAGTTTTTTGGGTGCAGGTCCACATCTCTACAATGGACCTGGTACTGCACAGAAAACATGTTTGCAATCCCATGTCCACTGTAGAGATGGTACTGCACACACACAAAACATGCCTGCAGTACCAGGCTCACTGTAACAATGTCACTGCACAAATAAAAAATGCCTGCAAAAGCACATCTGACTGTCCATAGCAGCAGCTTCACCAGTACAGCAAAATGGTGAAAGCAGGTGTGATGGTATGCTTGTAGTCATACTTGCATCTGAGCCTTTAAGGAACAGACACAGGTATGCAGGTCCACTAGCCCACCAAATAATCTATTTTTTTAATATAAAACTATAACAAAGTGTCACCAAATGACTTTTTGGGATGGCTCATACTACACATAACTGCAGATGTGCACAGTCCCAGGCAAGAGTTCCACTCACAGGCATAGCTTCTACCTCACTGAGAAGCCCGTTCAGTTAATCAGGCATCACTAATTATTCATATCATACATTGGTGAGCTTTGCCAATATACAATACCAAATTATTTCAGCAGGCCGTGCCCAATTCTCCTTTTGAATTGGGCATACCAGTCTTCATTAGCAATGGGGCCTGGCAAAGCCCTATCTTTTGGACTTGGACATGCAGTAACTGCTCAATGTGGCATGTTGCTCTATGCCCAAGCTCTTTTGGAATCCGTCCCCATGTGTTTTACTCATACATATATAGGTTCATCGGTACACAACATGCATGTAGTCAAGTAGACCACTGAGAAGCCTAGACAGCTAAACCCAATAAAATGGGAAGAATTTGATGAAAAGTACTACACTTGCTACTTCACAAAATATTGCTTTATTCTGCAGCATTACTGCACTTCAATTACATCTGACACACAGCCTCCACAACATATAGCTTCCTTCATATTTGTGCTCAGTTGTTGTTGTTGTTTGTCTTTCAGCTTTTTCCTGGTAAGGGGTCGCCACAGCAGAACTCCAGTCTGCTAATGATTGGCAGTAGATTTTTACGAAATGCCGAGGTGCCAGCTCGACGCCCAACCTTCAACGAAGGCACACGCATTTACACACACGTCTTTCGAATGCTATCCAACTGTGGAGAGGACATGCAGACTCCACACAGAAGGCACTCCCAACCAAGCCGAGAATCGAATGGGAGAACCTCTTGCTGTGAGGTAACAATGCTACTGCTGTACCATTTGTGCTCAACAGCAGAGCTATTTAGCTGGCTGTGACTGATTCTATAACCATCTGGATATACAAAGCTGATATAGGTATACTTTTCTGCACTTGTTCTGTTTCAGTGATATTTAACAAAACTGTACTGCATGTATTTATTTGTTTCATTAAATATTGACTGAATATTGGTGGTCTCTCTCTGCAGTTAGTTTGTAGTGGGGGTTGCTTTGCACTCAGTGAAGTTCTGTGCTTATCTGATTGTCTGGGGGGGATCTATCTTTTGTTTATAACTGGCATAGTTACATTTCTGTGTATCTGTGCTCAGTAGCAGAGCTATTTAGCTGGCTGTGACTGATTCTACAACCATCTAGATATCCAAAGCTGATATAAGTATATTTTTTCACTTGTTCTGTTTCAGTGACAGTTAACAAAACTGTACTGCATATTTATTTAATTGAATATTGGTGGTCTCTCTCTCTCTCTGCAGTTTGTTTGTTTTTCCAACCCTCCCACTCAAGTGTTATTGTATTCTTAAACTTGGTGGCTTTGGATTTGCTCGCCCCTGCTGTAAATTTGTCTTTGGACACTCCTCCTAGCCCCATCTCATTTGATCACTCAACTGAGTACAGTGATGATCATTTGGGAAGGACTACCCCTTGTTTCAGACATTCCTACCAATCCCATCTCATCAGCTATGTCTACTGTGTACAGAGAGAGCATTTGGGAAGACCAACCCCCTTAGTTTCTTAATCTTGAATTATCTTCTGTTTCCTTCCTCTCCACTTAAAAAAATCTACATTTTATTCAGCTGCTCTTACTGCAACTATGTTCTACCTACTTTATTATCTTATCTTGCTTTGCTGTGTGCTCTTAATAGTTCAAATGTTCTTATTCTGCTGCATTTACTACTGCTTTTTAGTAGACTAATTAAATTTATCTGCTATTCTAAGCATCTTAATCTTGGTTTTAGAACTTGTGCTTCAGGCCAGTTATTTTACATTTAAGATGTTTTTTGTGGTCTACACTCTTGTAGACAAACCCTTATCAAACCCCCCTCTCTATAAGTCTGCCCAAGTATTCAGAACACTATGTCTGCACAATTTCCATCAGTTTCTCCTACCAGCCTGGTTGACATGGGCATACTGAGACAGTGTAGCAACTGCCTCATGTTCACTGACAGCCCTCTTATCCTAGTACATAATTCTGATACTTGCGAGAAATGTATCTACATCAGCAACCTAGGATCTATGCTCTCTTGTGCACAGTTAGTACTCCTGACAAAGAGGAGATTATCAGCATAAACCCTACACCACCCACATCACATAGCCAAGCACAACACACACTCACCTATGCAGAGGTCCTCAATAAAATCTTACCTAAACAGTAGAGACCACCAAAACACACTCACAAACATTCCACACACAACATCAAACACATCACACACAGCAGACAACACACCACTGTCTCACAAGCACAGCCCATAAGGCATAACAATGAACCAAACATACTAGTCATTGGTGGCTCAGTTGAGAGGCACACCGATGTACCCTCACCAGGCTTGAAACGGAGAAGATTATGGTCAGTTGTCTGTCAGGTGCCAGAATCCACCACATCACGCACGCACTTGTCACTCCGCAAAAGGTACAAGTATGACTCTGTCATTGCCATGCTGGTGTGAATGACTTGAGACGTACTTCCCTGGACTATATGAAGAGAGACATGATTGAGCTCCCAAAGTATGTGTCCCAGGCAGGTATGACCCTAACCCTAAGCAGCATCCTATCTTCACCAAGAATGATAACGCAATACCAACAAAAAATAATTGACTTCAACAAATGGCTTAGTTTCTGGTGTCTTTCCAATGGGGATCCAGTATCCATCTGCCTGGGATGACATGGTTGACAGACTTCAATGTTTTGCCAGAGATAGCCTCCCCTTGTCACTCCTGGGATTCCAGATCCTGGCCATGGCTCTTACCTCCCCCATTGTGCCTTTTTTAGGCTATGTCCCAAAGACAAATCTTCCAACATAAAGGATCCATCAAAAAGCAAATTGATTGTCATGCTGCTTAACACTTGGAGCCTTAACCTGAAAATGCACTCACTGGAGGCTCTCTTCATACTGGAAGATGCCAATGTCTGTGCAGTCACGGAAACTTGTTTCAGGGCTGTGGAGAGCACCCCTGCCTTACCAAGCTATACCTCATTCCACAAATTCAGATCCCAAAATGAGGTCGGGAATACTAAGGGTGGTGAGTCTCTATCTTCATTAAGGACAGGCACACCTCCAGACTGGATTGCCAGCATGACACAATGGAATTACTCCAGGTGCAACTGACAGTTGGCAAGACACTCATCCAAGTTATAGCCAGCTATAGACCCCCCCTCCATGACTCAGGACACCCACTCCTCTTACCTGGACCTACTTGACTCCATCAAGGTACCCCCTAACACCCTGATCCTTGGTGACTTCAACCACCCCACCACAGACTGGGTGAACTATTCCTGCACTACTGCACTCACACAACAATTCCAACTTCATCAATTCTAATGCACTAGACCAGCTCGTCTCATCCTCCACAAGGGGAAATAACATTCTGGACTTGGTTCTCACCAACATGGGTGACCACTGCTCCACTCCCATAGCATGTTCTTCTTTGGTGAGATCAGGTCATCGGTCTGTCTTATTCGAAGTTTCTATCTCACTCAAACCCCCCCAAGCCGTAATCAGCCTAAAAAACTTCTCAAAAGCTGACTACAACCTCCTAAGGGAGGGTATCAGTAGCTTCACACCACCGGCCCCCTAAGAGGATACAGATAACTATACTGAGCAGTACGTCAATGCAGTATACAAGCACCTGTACAACTGCATGGACTCATCCATACCCAACACAACTAAAACCTGCTCCTCAAGGAAACACAAACCTGTCTGGTGGACATCCTCTGTCAACAGGCTTTACAAGAAAAGGAAGAAACTGTTGTCCGAGGGTAAAAAGGAACAAATTCCAAACTGGGAAAACTCCCTCCTCAGGCTCAACAAGCAAATTATATCACTAGTGAAAACCTCCAAAGCCAATTATGAATTGAAACTAACCTCAGAAACAAAGGGGAACCACAAAGAATTCTTCAGTTTTATCAAGAACCTCCAAGCCCAGGTCTGTTCCGAATTAGTACTTAATAGTACCACTTACACTGATCCTGTTGACTTAGATTCAGCGCAAACTTCACCCCCCATCCCTCCCAAAGGGACATTTGACATCCCGGATACTTGTTCTTCACCTTACATCTGAGTAGATCAAGTGCTAAAGGCCCTATCCAAGGCAAAGAACAGAGCTTCCATGGAGCCTGATAGTATCCCAGGCTGTATTCTGCATCATCTTCAGCAAGAACAAGCTTTGCCATTGAGCAACCTATTCAACCACAGCCTAAGTACAGGCTTCATTCCAGCAGAGTGGAAAACTGCCACTGTCATCCCCTTGCACAAAGATGGTGCCACTACTGACCCTGGAAACTATCGCCCATTAGCTTGACAAGTCTGATCTGTAAAGCCATGAAGAATATTGTTGTGGATCTCATAAACAAGGACATAGGCAATCTCCAAGCACTTGACCCCACCCAGTTTGGATTTAAGTGCAGATCTTGCCTGTTGAACCTGGTTGACTTGAGACTGTCACCAAGGCCCTGGATGAGGGAAAATCAGTACATACAGCTTATCTTGACTTGGCCAAGGTCTTTGACACAATCCCTCACTCAGGCATCATCAAACAGCTAACACAACTTAGCATAAATCTCTGTCTCACTATCTCATCGGGGAGGTGGCCAACTGGCTGACCGATAGGACTCACAAGATCAAAACAGGTGTCTCCACATCCGACAGCAGACCTGTCACTAGTGGTGTTCCTCAGGGATCTGTCTGAGATCCCAACTGTTTGGCATCTACTTCTTAGAGGCCCAGGCAAAGACAAAAGGCCTGTGGCTGATCAAGCTTTCAGATAACTGTAAGTTGGGTGCTGTCACTGACTCCCCAAATGATGTTGACATACTGCAAAAGGGTCTCACAGCAACAAATGACTGCTGCCAAAGTCATAGTCTTAACTTAAACGCAACCATTCAACAAAAACACGGCCCCTATTGATTACCACATCAACGGCAACCCCCTAAGCACACAACCTGTGGCGAGGGACCTGGGTACTTAGACAACAATCTCACATTTGACCATCACGTAGCAGCACTGGTCAGAAAAGCCTTTTGCTTGATTAATTTCATAAGTAAATGAATTGTGTCCCGAAAAAAAGGAGGTTTTTACTTTTCTGTACTTCTCCCTCATTAGGGCAATAATTGAGTATAACATCCCTTTTGGTATGTACCTTTGCAAACACCTGCACCAACTGGAAAGGACACAGAGATACCTCACAAAGATAATCCATGGCCTCCAACGCCTGTCCTATGCTGACAGGCTCAAATCACTAGCACTCTACTTAGTATCGTACAAATTGCTGAGAGGTGATCTGTGTCTCGCCTACAAGGCAATATCGGACCCTGCTCTACTAGAGACGCTCCATATCTGCAAGTCTAACTCCACGCACATTACCCGCTCAAAAGGCCTAAGTCTAATATGCAACATCAACAAAACCTGTTGGATAGACAGGTTTGTCTCCCAGAGGCAGCCCAGTCTCTGGAATAGACTTCCCATACTTGTCAGACTACCTCGCTGACCCTCTTCAAGTGCAACCTTGATAAGTGGATGGGAAACCACAAATTTGTCCCAGAGGTTCCACCTGTGTCCTTCACTGACAGGGGTGACAGGTGCTGACTGAGATTTCTTTTTGGGGATAAACTCTTGACTAGGCTTGTAAGGGCCCCAGGGCCTTTAGCCTAGTAACCTCCTATGATCCAGTTCTTTAAATTGCTGCCACAATTTTAGAACAATTAAGGCAATGTGGTAAAATAAAGAGAAAGATCTGATCTGCGCTTGTGATTTTTATGAATATTACCTAATGACACTTCTTTGTAGATGCAGACTTTTATACTCTCAGAAATTGACTGATTTAGAAATTCTTGTTCACAAAGTAAATTTCTAAAGTCAAGACACATTTTATTTTAATAATGAATTTTCATGAAAGCTAACTAATTCAGCCAACAATGTGCTTTCTGGCACTGACATTAGTGAAAAGAAATATGCTACCTGTTTGTTACTTAGAAAACTGCCATTTTGTTACCTAATTCATGTGTGTGTGTGTGTGTGTGTGTGTGTGTATGTGTGTGTGTCTGCATGAGCATGACTGTGTGGGTTGGTGACATATATATTCATATATATTTATGAGTCTATGACAAAAGATCAAAGTACTGTATGTTCAAACTGCAAGTATTCAAATCCAGAACACTGAACATTTAAAATTATCCCTAAAGAACAACACTTTCCTGTTGTGATCCATTACCCCTAACAATAACTACAGGCATAATTTGTTGGAAATTTGGTAGTGTTAAGGGAAGGGTTCTTCTAAGGAAAGGTGAAGGGCTGGAGTCAGGGGCATGGCTAATGTTAACACTGTCATCCTAACCCTAACTCTGCCCCTGACCTCAACTCTACAACTTAATTTAGAAAAATCTTTGTGTAACATTATCACTACACATAACAACTTGGACACACACACACACACATACACACACACACACACACACACACACACACACACACACACACACACACACAAAATCCACCTGGCATAAAACAGGCTCCCTTAAGGCAAGACAAGAATACTTACAATTAAGAAACCAAGCTAAGAAAAAAATAAGGATAGACAAAACAGACTTTTACCACTACACCCAAATAAAAGACAAGAATAAACCAACAAAATTTTAGTCAGCTATAAATAAGCTATAAATAATATCCTTCAACAGGGACAAACTGGAACCCCAACCCCCAACACCACAGATAACAGTACAACAATAGCTACCCAGTATAACCAATACTTTACTGAATCCATACTAAAACTCTCAAAAATCACAACCCCCTCCATCATTCTCCATTTCTGACCATGACATTCCAACATATCACAATGGCTTCAACCCGTTTCCACCACTATGATAAAAACGCTACTGAGCAAACTAAAACCCACCTCTTTAGCTGCCGACCAGCTCTCAGCAGAATTTCTACAGATAGCCGCTGAAGCTATGGCATACCCAGTAGCAATCCTCATCAATAGATCCACCTCCGAAAAAAACAGTTCCCAGCATCTGGAAAATTACATATAATAATACCTCTTCATAAAGGCGGGAACTGACAAACTACCATCCTATTGCTATTCTATCCCCCTCTCCACAATTCTTGAAAGATGCATACACACCCAACTCATGGAATATCTTCATAATCATAATCTACTCTCTAACACACAACATGGATTTAGGCCTTATCACAGCACCACCACAGCCGTCATGGCCTTCACTTACACAGTTAATGAGCACAGGAATAATGGCATTTTTTTTACTGCTACCTTTCTAGACCTTTCCAAAGCCTTTGCTATGGTAAACCATAGCAAACTCATTACTACTATGCCAGAACAAAACCTTAATTATTCTTCTATAGAATGATTCCGTAGTTATCTAACAGGATGACAGCAGGCAGTTAAATGGCATCAGGAAATCTCTTCCCTTCTCCCTGTAACCCTAGGGGTACCGTAAGGATCTATTCTAGGTCCTTTGCTATTCTCTATATTCACACCAAACCTCCATCCTCCACTCAACACTCATCCAATACGCAGATGATTCCACTCTCATCTGTGCATCTTCTTCCATCCAGGAATTACACCAACAGACTCAAGCATCATTTCTGTAGAGAAATGGCTCACCAACTCTCAACTCATACTAAACTCTAATAAAACTAATTTGCTTATTTTCCAACCCACTTATCGCGCAGCTACAAATACCACCTTCAACATCCATTCCCTTAACAACACTATTACATCTCCTGCTACACATACTAAACTTTTAGGCATAGAAATTGATCATATGACTTTCGAATTCCATATCACAAATACAATTAAAAAAGTTCATAAAAAATTAGAAGCACTCTACAGAAACAAAATGAACAAAATGTTCATAACAGATACTACTAAAGCCACCACAGCACGTACCCATCTCATTTCCACTCTCCTATATGCCTCCCCAATTTTCACCAACTTTAGGAATTCCGATTTGAGCAAACTAGCAACCTGCTATTATAAGATCACCAAATTCGTTACCAATAGTCCATACAAAACACATCACTGCATCCCCCTTAAACAACTTAGCTGGCTTGAATTTCCACACCTTCTACTTTTCAGCTCCTACTAGTACATAAAATCCTTTACCTCCCCAAAAAAACACCAGCCTTACAACACCTAATAACTCCATACACAAGTCCAGGGCCCTGCGGTCCAATAATAAGTTTCTTCTAAATGTAACAAAGCCCAACAATGCTGCTGGTACCTCCTTTTACTCTCATGCAATAAGTAAACATTGGAACAAACTACCCTCGGCCATCTCATCTACTCCTTCTATACTTGACTTTAAAAATTCACTTAAAAAACACCTCTCTAACACATGGCTCTGTAACTGTACCTGTCCAGGCTAGCACTTCTAATCCCTACACTCTCCAGACTCTGACCTCATGTTATACTAACACTTCCACTTCTCCTCTCCTCTCTCCTCACATGTAACACACTCAATTTACTATGGGATTTATACATGTATTAATGATCTCTAGTAAAACTAGGTACTAAACTGCCTGTCTCAGAACAACCTTGTAACTGTACTGTAGACCTACTTAAGTAACATCTAGTAATTGTGATATATACTTATACTACATATGTACTTAGTTCATGTTTATACATTTCTGTACATTGTATTCGTATACTCCTAACATTAATGTTTACTCTGCAGATTTTCTCCCCGGGCCTCCGCTGAAAAAGGACCTGTGTCCAGTCAGACTTTCCCAGTAAACAAATGTAAAATAAAATAAAAATAAAATGAAATAATGTTTCTTCCTTCATTCACTTCTTTTGGCTAATTGTTGTCTTTTTCTCCAGCATGGGTGTCCTAATAATACAAAAGTTACTGTAGTTTAAGCCAGAAATTCCAAGACCCTGAAAAGCTATAGTTCTTGCTGAGGGATGTGTTCCTTTTGAGTCAGTGGTATTTTCATTTAACAAGCATTGAAGAGAAGCTGCTAATTCCAAGCACATGCTAATTTAAAGGTGGATGGGTGTAAGTAACATACATTTTATCATCCAGATAACCAAATAAAACAAGTGTAGCAACTCAAACAAAAACCAATAATCCACGAAAGAGGTGCTGTAGAGACGAACCAGCCACGAAGCTATTCCAAATAGAGTAGTTTATTCCAAAACAGACAACCAAAACATTAACGCTCTTCGTAAATCACACTGTGCGTTTTCGTCCCAGTAATTAGGACTTCATCAGATACACTTTTAACAGTCCAATTTACCTTTTATACTAAATTATAAACTAATGAACCTATTAAAACAAACTCTGTTCATTCAAACGGACAAATCCAATTCTATTATCCCTCATGAATATTCATTAGTCTAATGAATATTAAACGTCTGTACTTTAAAATCATTTCGTTTAATTAAACTTCTTTAAAAATTCTTAGTATGTGGATTATTGAATAATAAAAACACATGAAAACATTTGATCTATTAAAATATGAGTTAAATATTATTAATAAAGTGTGAATGAAACTAAGTAAAACATGATTCTATAATGTTATCGCAAAATAGTGGTGTGACAAATTCATAAAACTCCATCTAGTGTACAAAACATGCAATTTCACTCAAATGAATAATTCTGTATTGATGCTAATCTAAAATGTACGAAATTAAATCATTATGACAATCTAAGTGAGTTTAAAAATGAGTTAAAAACACTTAATAATATAATCTAAAACTAGTGATGTCAAGATATTCTATCATGAATTATATATACACCCCATCAATATTAAAAATGGATAATGTGTAATAATAATGAATACTATATAAAAATATGTAATAGCTAAAAAATAAATAAATAATGCACATATAAATAACCCTATCCTATATAAATTCATACCTTGTTGTACTTTAACTTTAATAAGGGTCCAATGGAAATAGTTTCATTTAGACCAGGTTTCCTGCTAGCGTCAAGAAAAACCTGCCACCACAATTCTCTGCTTTCTAATCTTTCTTCCCATGGACCCTCCCTAAAGTCTGGTTTTATTTGTTCTAAAACAAAGAATAAATATTCAGCTCCTACACAACATTTAGAATGTTTATAAAGTGCATTTGTGTCTTTAGCTTTACTAATATCGTATAAATGTTCGTAGATACGCCTTCTAAAAACCCTCTCAGTCTTGCCAACATAAAATGCCTGGCAATGCTGGCAAATAGATATATAGACAACGCCTTGAGTGTTACAATTATATATATCTTTGTTTCTTATATTTTTATTTCTACTTTCTATAAATACCTCTTGTTTATCCATAACATAAGGACATTGGGAACATTTTCCACATTTAAATGTACCTATTCTATTATTAACCTCTTTTATGTGAAAACTAGTCCTTTCTAATTTACTTCTAATATTTGGTGGATTAATAAATGTTATGTGTGGTTCTATCTTTTTAATTTCTTCCATATCAGAAAATGATAAAAATTTGTCCCATTCTTTTTTAAATATACCTTTTATATTTTGGTTGAAAGTATTAAATTCAACCACTAATCTTTTGTTTATATACTTCTTCAGTCTCACCACTATTAGCATTAAAACCACCAATGTTTCCATCGTCGACTTGACCTTTTATAGGTTGGAATTTGGTTAACCTCCCAATCTCTACTTCCTTCCTAATCTCTAAAACAAATTCCTTAGGGTATCCTCTCTCCAAGAACATATTTTCTAACTTATTACATTCTTCAATAAAATCAAACTCTCTACTTGTCATCCTGGAACCTCTCACAAACTGCCCATTTACAATATTTTTCTTACAATGTGCAGGATGAAAACTGTCATAATGGAGGTAGGAATTACAGTATGTATCCTTTCTGTATACCCTAGTTTCAAACTGATTATTTTCCTTTAATATTTCCACATCCAAGTAGTTAATAAATTCTGTATTGATAGCATATGTAAAACTCAAGAAATTAGTAGTAGAGCTGATATAATTCATAAACTCTAAGAATTTTTCTTTTCCCCCAGTCCAAAATATAATGATATCATCAAGAAATATGTGATAAAGTATCCAAAATTGTTTATACCCGGAGTGCAATACATATTTCTCTTCCCACTTAGAAAGTACAATGTTAGCAAAAGTGGGAGCACATGCAGCTCCCATAGATACTCCTGATCTTTGTTGATAGTATTCCCCGTTAAAAGTTAGGAAATTGTTTTTAAGTATAATATCCATTAATGCCACTGTGGCAATTTTCTCTTCATGTGTCATTTTTTCATCAGAAAATACCATATCTTCAAAGTATTCCATCCCCTCTTTATGGGGAATGCTAGTGAATAAGTCTATAATGTCAATTGTAATGAAAATTAAATCTTTCCTATATACTTCTGGTGTAAGTTCTCTAAGAAAATCCCATGAATCTCTTAAAATCGTCTTATTATTGACCCATATATGTTTTGCCTTATGATCCACATATTTGGCTAGAGGTACTGTTTTTGCTCCCTCAGCTGTAACAATGGGTCTAAATGGAGGGTCCATCTGGTTTTTGTGAATTTTGGGTATCCCAAAAATTGTGGGTACCTTTGGTTTCCTCATTTCCAAATACTTATACGTCTTGTTATCAATCACTTTCTCTATAACTAAATCTTCCAATAATAAATCTACTTTCTTATATGCTACTAACATTTCATTTCTTGATACGACTGAATATTTCTTTTCATCGTTCAGTATATCATACATTTTTGCTTCGTACATATTCTTATCCATGATAACAATCCCCCCTCCCTTGTCCGGTTTCATTATTCTTATTATGGGATTCCTATGTAATTCTTCAAATAACTTAAATTCACCCTCTTTCAAATTGTGTTTGTATTTTATTTTACCATTGAATTTTCCTTCTTTTTTCCTGATTTCCTTTTCTAAAACGTTTTCAAAGTTTTTTTAATTGTGGAATCAAAGGGGGGTTATAAATAGAACTCCTAACCAGTTGGACTTTATCAGTATTATTTCTATTAAAACCAGCCCTAGATGCTAAAACAGATAAGTTAATTTTTCTCATGAATAACTTAATATCTAAAATAGTAGTCGTGACATCACCTTTTTTCACTGGGTTATATTTCAAACCCTTACTTAAAAGACTAAAATGTTCTTTATCTAAAACTATATCACTAAAATTGTAAATCGTAAACCCACCATATGTACATTTTATATTGTTTTCTACGATAATCTCATGTTCAATTTCTTCAATATTGAGTCCAGGGAATGGGGTATCTATTAATAAAATCTCCCCCTTCTCCACCCCCTCTTTGGAAAATTTCCCATCCTATTCCAAGAATATTGTTCTTGTTCTGTTCTTTGTAAGGGTGGGAATTCCTCTTCATAATCTTGTTCATTTATTATTACATCCAAATTCTTCCTATTATGAAACTTATTTCTATCATTAAAAAATGCAGGTTTCGGATAACTAGTATTATCAGCGTATTCCTTAAGATCCCTATTTAATTTCCCAATCTTCCGCTGTAGAGTAACTTCACACTTTGAATCCACATCTTGTCTAATATTAAAATATTTCTCCCTTTCCTCCATAATACCAAAAATAAGATCCTTTTTAATACATAAATCAAGCTCATTAATTTCATTTTCAAGCATGATTTGTTTTCTATCATTTTCCTCTATGAGTTGTACAATATCTAATCCACATCTATTGAACACTTTTAACAAACTTTGATGAAATGTAGACCCTATCTGCACATTATTAGGGTATTTGTGTACCCTTAGTCCTTTAGGGACAATCTCTTTAGATAAACATTCGTGTAAATACCCATTTTCAATAGTGAGCGTTCTATATTGTAACATCAATTTATACATTTTGTCTAGTTTCATAGCATATGAATCGCCATCTGGACATTTATTATAAAAGTTATTATTGTCCAAGTTAAAGTGGTATTGAACAGAAGCTGCTAATTCCAAGCACATGCTAATTTAAAGGTGGATGGGTGTAAGTAACATACATTTTATCATAATAAGCACTAAGTATATAGTTACATTAGGGTACCAATAAAAGAACATTAGTTTGTCACTGACTCACTGCAGTATAAATTTTAGAACAATAAACCTTAGGTAGAAAAATAACAAATTTGTTATTCTTCTAAAATGACTACTACTTACACATGCTCGCCTTTAAATTAGCATATGCTTGAAGTTAACAGCTTCTATCCAATGCTCAAAAGGAACAAATATTTTTTCTTGTTGTGGCTGGATGAAGACCGAACATGGGACCAACACAATTTCTCCACAGAAAAAATGGTTTTCATTTACTTTAAACAACTTTTAAACTGACAGGAAAAATGAGTGTTCCCATTTAAAAGTGCAGTAGTCTTGTGAAAGTCTGCTAAAAAAAACTCATAGCTTTAAAATAATTTTCCTGAAGAGGAAAGTATCAATAATAAACAAAATTATTAAATAGAATTTTTTTTCCAACGGGAACACAGCAAAGGAACAGCACAAGCTGACCATCAATTTTCGAAAGCCTCAGTGGAACATACTCTTTTGGTGGCAGTAAAGCTTAAAAGGGCTTAGCGCCCAAACTTGACTTTTAGCTAGCTCAGCTGCCTGACAGTTTGGGTGTGTGGAAAGTGCCCTGAAACCTTGGGAGCTGACCATCTATTCTCTTCTTGGTAGGATATAACCCATATAGCTAAGGGTACTGCAGCAGTGATCTATATGATGAACATGTACCAGTTTCCCCAATGGACTTGTACACACAAACACGCACATATATATGTACACACAAACAAACAGAACATCATGGGTTCATAGGTGTTTACTAGGCTAACGACCACAAGGCCCTTTTTAAGCCTAGCCATGCATACCAAATCTCTGATAAGTTCTGATACTGATACCCTTGATAATCGTAAGCATGGGTCCGGGAGATTAACTATTTATAGGTTACCTGTTTGCATTAGAGACATAGGTGCCAAACCAGGGATGAATTTCCAGTTTGCCATCCAATTGTCCAAGCTGCACTTGAATTGGGCTAGGGACGAACTTTGCTTCACATGGATGGAGAGCCTGTTCCATAGACAGGGTAGTCTCTGTGATACATACCTATCTCTCCAGCAGGTCCTATTTATATCACAGGCAAGCTTTAAGTCTTTAGAACGGGTAATTCTGGTACTGTTTGTTTTGTGTATACGCAGGAGGTCCATCAGAGTGGGGTCTGACAATGGCCTGTATGCCAAACATAGATCTCCCCATAAAAGCCTGTAGGAGACAGAATACAGGGCCTTGAGGCAGTCTGCACTGGACATATTACTTAGCCCTGTATTCATTTAGTAAGGAACCTCTGTGGACGTTCCAGTTGTTGAATATGCCTGGTTATGAACATACCAAAGCATATCCTGCTTCCAAACAATAGCTCATCATTACAGAAGAATCTATACTGGTTTCCTATCCAAATCTCTTGTACCAAGACAAACTTTGTATTATCTGCTTTCTCCATTTCAGAATCATGGTGGATCCACTGCCTATGCTGGCAAGAAGTGGGTATAACGCAGCACCAGTATGGATGGGGTACAAGTCTATCAGAGACCATTCACATTGGGCAATAAGGAGTAATGGAAAAAAGATAAAGTGTTACATGAATGCATCAACATTATTTTCTTTATCCATGTTTAATTAGTACGAATCTAAAGAAATAACAATAATGAAACGTGCAGCACATACAGAGAAATAAATGCCTTTTGCCGTGGCTTTGTTTCTGAAATACTGCAACTTAACTAGTAAGTTGAGGCGCAAATATTGCAGTCTTCATTTCATCACCTCAGGTTTACAAAGTTCTTGCTTGGGATAGCATGACATAACCTACGTAAAATAAAGATCAAACACATCTAATCTGACCCACTCCACAATGCCATCCTGATGTTTTTTATCGCATTACTGCAAGATAAAATATAGTATTACTACATAAAAAATGCACGGATCCATATACCGATTCACCAAATCGCCTTGACCTTGACTGATAATTTGAAAAAGTTAAAAACTGGAGTGCCTCAACTGTCATGGCTGAAGGCACCTGCTTCGCCCTCTGCTCAACAGCATGACGTCAGGATCTGCACACTTACTCGGCGCTCATCTAGCAATGCTTGCAGCTTTTTTTTCCCCTGCCGCTGAGGCAGTGAAGGAACAGGGTGCAGTGGATACGCTGGACAGCGCTCCTGTACTTGTAGTCATTCAATTCTTCATCCCCTAGAACCGGTAGCTATCGGATACCATGGTAAGTAGGACTCATATATTATCCCAAATGTGCATTCCTAAAAGTGCCCAGTAAATACTGCGAGTAATTGTTATTCCACTATATATTTAAAAGAAGCTTATTAAAATATTACTGATTAGGAAGAAAATGTGCTGAAATATCTGGCTGACTTGGCATCTGCAGGGCATAACGTTGCCGCACACGATAGAGTCATTAATGATTATTTCAAACGATTAAATGTAGAGCGTTTCAAAATTAAATATGCGGTAGTAGTGAAGGAATATGCATCTGATAGTAACTACCAAACCTTTAATACCGAATGGGGCTCTACATCTCCTGTGCTTATAGTTTCACGTTATGTGTATTGGGGTAAATGCAAATCAGTTACGTGTGAGCCTATCTGGTTTCAACAGAGCTGTCAAAATCGGAGACTTCTTAAAACAATATATTGGTATTTTTCGTTTGTGTGCTAATAGGATTCTAGTATCATGTATATGTTATCTGTTCACTGCAGTCTTCACTCTGCACACTGTGCAAAATAAGTGCTAAACAAAGAAAGGGACACGTGAGAGCCAAGAGCAAATAAAGTAACTTTCATATCACTTTAGCATAATCACCCTTTCTGTAGTGGAAAATTGTCATTGTACTGATTACTAATCACGTTTTATCGCTGACAGATCTAGTGTGTCAGTGTTTAACGTTTAGACTTGTGCCCATGCCGCTGGAGCAAGTGGGACAAATGTGGGACACCTACTAACAACGTACTAATTGCCTCAAATATGAAGCTCACAGGATGGTTAAAATATGCCATTTTATACTTACAAAAACTTATTTTGATGAATTGGTACGATTCAGTACAATTTACCATGGATATCAGTCAAACATTCTTAACACTGAATGTGTGACAAACCCTTTCAGTGTGGAACTTTGAGGAACATGGGCGCTTTAAGATCCCAAATGAGGAGCTTTCCTCATAATGATGTACCCGGAGAGATATGGTCTTCCGTTATTTTTTAGGTCTGAACCAGATTTATGAGCTAAGAAGCTGAGTGATATAATGTTTGTCCTGTGTACTTTTAATATTTTTTTGTGACTGCTGGCAGGTAGTGGAAGACAGAGAGCAACACGTTGTATGCATTTTCACAATAACTGTGCGATAATTAAAAAACACAAACTTATTTAGTTAATTAGTCAGAAGGAGCAGAATGAAAGTTGGAGCCCTTCACGCTTCTGCAGTGATGCAAGCGATTACCGCCTGCGGTTGCAACAGCGAGAAGGAGGTACAGAAAGCGAGAAAGGGCAAAAAGTTTAAACAATGGAAATGCTGCAAGCATTTTCCTCTCTTAACAGTTTAAAGAATGAAATAGCTACAGTATCACAGAGAAACTATCAACGGATCCGCTGATACACGTTTTCCCCTTTTTGTATTTACTGCCTGGTGCAGCACTTGCGGCAATGCCAAATCCGATCCAAGAAACCTTTTCAAACGTGGTGCATGTAGTACTTAGTGCCCATAACACCGCAGACATTGACAGGTAGACATTATCTCAATTGATGACCGTTTAGGGATAAATAATGTGACAGTATACAAACCCTCCATTTCTGTTTATTTTTTATTTTATTTTTTTACAGCCTTGGCATTGTGGCGGTTCCTTTTATTTGTTTCCTCAACATTACTGTGTGTTGTTAGGTGGATCAACATGTTGTGACACCTTTGGTTTTACGGAAATATAAATTCTCAGCTTAGATTATTTCTGTAAACTTGCTACTGAATAGTTCAGTTAATTTGCAGTCTGAATGTTAACTATGTTATACTATCTACTAATAATGCGTGTAATAAGAGTGGATAATAAAAATAAAACAATCTTTGAATTAGAAAATGCTGCAGTTTTTAAATCTGAAGTAATAGTGTCGCACTTTTCTACCATTGTCTCTGTAACACTGAAACAATATTGTTAAGATAGTGCTAATCATTAAGCGTTTTTACTAATGATCCTCTAATAAGTAAATATCAGTAAAGTGCGTTCATCTTATGGAGTAAGGGCATCCATGCATGCAATAATCAGAAAGTACACTGAAGTACTGTTTGCACTTTGTACAGTTGGAGATGCTTTGCTTTAGAGTGAGTCATTACACAGTAAGTCCAGGAAGGTAAGGGACAGTCTTTCACATTTTTTTTGCCTCTTCCCATCACAGTGAGTGTAGTCTGTTGTCAGTTTTGTTTTCACTTAGTTGGTGTTTTTTCTGTCAGAAGTAGACAATAATAGGCTTGACTTTTAGAAGAGTGACAAACACATCTAGTGTCTTGGTAACCAGCTTGTTTTGCTACATACTGAGGTCAGAAACTCCTAATTTACAAAGCATTGATAATTACAGTGTAGTATACTATTTTACATTTGTTGTGGAACTGCCACATCAACAAAGATTCTAGGTTCCTTTTCAATGCTATAATTCACTGTATGTGGTTAATAAGAATGCATTTTGTACTACAATTTGTATTAACTGATCATTTGACATTATTTTAATGCATTACTTCAAGAAATGGGCACCGGGAAACTCATTGCATTTCATGAGTTTCCCAGTGCCCATTTCTTGAAGTAATGCATTAAAATAATTCCCATGGGAATTTTTATAGTTAAAAAAATATGTTACAGTATAACCACAATGCCACACTGCTGTTACTATTATTATTGAGTATCACACTCATGCATTGCCACAACCAAATTGCAGTTATAAATTGCAACTTGACTTGAACATGCTACAAAACAGTCTGTACACTTAGCAATGATTTCTGAAAATATAGAA